>NC_092215.1:51324865-51331161 GCF_043381705.1 Parasteatoda tepidariorum | reverse complement strand
TACCTGAAGTAAAATTTCTGGGCATAATTTTTGACTCAAAATTAACTTTTAAATCTCACATTAACTATCTGCGACAAAATTGTGAAAGGAAATTAAACATACTCAAGGTTTTAACGAACTGCTCTTGGGGGGCAGATACCAAATCTATGATTAAAATTTATCGCAGTATCATTCGCTCTAAAATTGACTATGGATCTATTATATATGGATCTGCTAGAAAATCTGTTTTAAGATACCTAGACACAGTACACCACGAAGGAATTCGCATTGCTACAGGGTCTTTTCGTACCTCTCCAATTCAAAGCTTGCTAGCTTTATATCATGAACCATCCCTCATTATACGCCGAGCAAAACTTGCCCTAAATTATTATTTTCATATCAAGAGTCACCCTAATCATCCCATGTTTCCTAAGATTTTAACGCCAGACTACGAAACTCTTTTTAACCATAGACCATCCTGCGTTCCAACTTTTGGACTTAGGATGAAAAAACTTTTATCAGATTTTACCATTGAGGATTTTGATATTTTACCAGTATGTAAACCGCATCCTCCCTGGATTGGTATAAATTTTCCTTTCATCGACATTTTTAAAGGAAATACTAAAGAACACACATCATCCATTATTTATCAACAAATTTTTAATTACCACCGAGAGCAATACGCAGATTTTAATCCGGTCTTTACTGATGGCTCAAAAACTAATGGTCACACAGCATCAGCTGTTGTGGCCAATGGATCCACTGTTTCAGAAAAACTTCCCCCGTCCTGTTCAGTATTTACAAGTGAGGCACACGCAATATTCTTGGCTTTACAGTTTATTTCATCTCAACCATTAAAGAAATGGTATATATATAGCGATTCGAAAAGCTGTATTGAAGCATTGTTAAACTGTAATCATAAACCTCATTCTATTATAAATTGTATTTTTAATCTCTACAACACTTTAAAACTTTCTGGGTACAAAATAATTTTTTCATGGATACCTGGACATACTGGCATTCTAGGAAATGAAGTAGCAGATAGGGCAGCAAAATCAACAAATAACCTAACTAATCACAAATCAACGTTATCAGATGTTAAAAATATTATCAAATGTACCTTGTATTCAGAATGGCAAAAAAACTGGAATAATGAGACAAACAATAAACTACATAGTATCTATTCTAACCTACAACCTTATACACATCCTAATCTACTTCGAAAGCTAGAAGTTGTTTTAAGCCGTTTACGTATCGGTCATACTCGCAGACATCTTCTACTAAATGAGCCTGCTCCAGAGTGTTCCCATTGTAAGGAACCGCTCACTATGAAACACATTTTAACCAAATGTAGCAAATTTAAAATTCAGAGACAATGCCAATTCGGTTGCTTTAATCCCTCATTGATTTTATTAATTGGTAACAGTCCCCACGACAACATTTTCTCATGCCTCAAAGCCATTGGTTTTGATACATCAATATAGATATTCAATAAAAAACAAGTTGTAGGTGCGATATAGCCACAACTGGCTCTTGCGCCAATAACTAAAAACTATCTAATTAACTAATTAAGTGTATGGATGAATCATTAGCCTAGAAGTAAAATTTATGGAGTGATTCAGCAGCACTATCTACTTAATTCCAAATTTATCTGAGACCTTAAAAGAATCAGAGATTATTATTGCAAAAATTCTGCTTAATCTAACATTTACGTAGCAAAATTTGCACCTATGAAGTCCTGAAAAATCGGGGGGGGGGGATTTTGATGTTCAAATTTAAGTTAAACTTTAAAAAATTATACTAAAAATATGCCACAAATCCCTACATATTAGGGGGACCGGAAAGTAATGTAGTCTCAGATGATTAAATATTAGTTAGTCTTAAAAACCAATTCATTTTTTTCGATCCGACATTGAAAGGTTGTAGCTAACTGGGGAGAATACATTATTGATTGAAAGTCTTGATAACAAATATCAAATGCACCGAAATAACATTACTTTCCTGTCCCCCTTATAGTTAAGCCTGTAATTTAAGTAACAAAAAAAATATTAATTCAGTTTTTTTAATTTTTATTAGAAACAAGTTAACACGTTGAATGCCATTGGGTCACCGTTGACAGGCACTGAGTTTGTTCGTAGCAGGGCTAAAAAGAATAGAAGGGCTAGTTCACTCCGCTCTTAGAGCTGAAGCTACGATTTCTCTCCTCATGATGTCACTGTGTCCACAGATCTCGGAAGATCGCACGCAAAGATATTATGATAACTTTGCATCTTTCTCCTTGTAAAAATAAGTTAGACTTTTTCTGGTTATTAGCTTTCAAACTTTACATAATTAACACATTATTTCCATTCATAAACATAGTTTAAAAAAACTTTCTTGGCCATTATATTAAAAAAATACCATTTTAAACATGTAAAAATATTTTACTAGTTGGTGAAAATGACGCTATAAATACTTTATTTCAAAAAGTTCAGTTTTAACTTTAATTATTAAGAAAAATGAAAGCATATATCGGCACTTTTTTTTCTACATATTCTTTTATAACAATCAGTTGAGTTAAATTTAGAATCCCCGATTCTAAAATATGCCCTTAATAGCAATTTGTTCATACTTAATCATTAGGAAACATCAACCTTAAACGCTAATTACTGAAACAAAATAATAATTTAGGTTCATAATGACATTAAAAATTTTACAATTGTTTATAGATATTTAAATTTACGATGATATAATTTATAGATATTTAAATTGAAGAGAATATAATTTTTAAAAAAAATCATAAATATTTAGAATAACTACATTAAAAAATATGTTATGAAATTAGGAGAATTTCAACTATATACTATATATTTTATTTATACTTTTTACTTACATTTTAATTTTCTTTGACTTTATCTATTTTTTAATTCTTTTCACCTGCCTTTCTTTATGAAGTAGCGAGGCGGTTTCTATTTAGATAATGAATTTTTATAAAAGTTCTTTACGACAGAATAAACGTATTGCGGTTTTATATTAACTGTGTCATTTCGGAATCCATTCTTTACATAGTTGTTCATTTACTTTAGGGAACACGCGAAAAATTATACTTTTTCCTTTTGTTTTTATATCAGAATTTTTGCAAGTTGCAATCGCGCAAACTGGCATTTCGATAATAGTTTTAAATTCTTGTAAATTCACTGCAAAAACTGAGGAAAGTCATTATAGAAAATAACAAATGTCTTAGAATATCTCGCAAAAAGAAATGATCCAATATTAGTTAGAGCTAGTAAGGCCGAACGCTCCGTTCTTGAAGTAAAAGTGCGAGCTTTGCGCCAAAGTGACGTCACTAGATAAAATCGGAGGATTGGCGCGGCGAGAGTTACTTCAAAGGAATGAACCAGCCCTTCTATTCTCTTTAGCCCTGGTTCGTAGCTGCACGAGGGTCACCCGTGACCGTCGAAGCCAAGATTATTAGAAACACATAATTCGAGTAAATTTTTAATGCTTTTAATTTTTTTATATTATTATCGTTACTGAAATGGTTTAAAGAAATTAATGCAAGATAGAACACACAAAAATCAAAAATAATTTCATTCATATACACAGAGATGCCAACTTGCTCCGGACAGCGAGTAAATATTTTCAAGTGGTAGTTTATTAATTGTGATTCTTAGTTCAATAAGTTCAATTTAGTAGATTTTTATCCACCACTACTTCTAAACAATTCGCAGACTTATATAATTCATCACTTTTTTCTGACCTGTCATGATAAACCCTTTAAAAAACTAGCAAAATCTGTGTAATATTTGAAAAGTTAGTTTGTAGTTATTAACCGTTTGGCCGGACGGGCAAGCTATGTAAAATTAGCTTGGCATTCAACTGGTTAATAAATGTTTCGAGTAAAAATGGAATAATGCTTAAAAAAATCTGAGCTTGTAAAAATGCAGCGTTTTCTGTTGTGCTGGAGGATTTCTGCTACCCGGAATTATCAGTTAATTTTGATTGGATAATCAGTAATTAAATTTTAAAAATTACTAAATAAAAAATTGCCGGGAAAAAAAACAGGATCAACTTCGGCTCAGTATTATTAAAAATGGAGCATTACAGGAAAGCACAATGTATGAATAATAATTTAGGCACCATTTAGTCATTCCCTTCTCTTTTCTTGTGATTTCTCAGTTTGTTTCGTAGAATTGGCCTCCCAGATCATGTGATTAAATACAGACTGTGCGGAACATGTTCAAAACCACCTAATGCCTTGAAAAAGAAATTAGATAAATATATCGATATAGTTCAGCCACATTTATGCAAAATAGTCATTGTAATTTTTGATAGAAAATTTCTCTCCAATAAAATCCCGAGGCCATTTAGCCAATGTGTTTATTACTTAAGTTTAAGAATCAAAAACACTTTACGAGTTTTAATTAAAAGATGTTTAAACGTGGTTTATGTCAAAATTACTTTTTGTGAGAATTTTTGATTACTCCGTAATACAATAAGCAACACTTTTTATTATTTCTTTTTCGCTTCAAAAATGAAAAAAATTATTACCATTTAATTTTTAGTAAAGTTTATTTTTTTAAACAAATATACGTAATAAAGCCTTTATTTCTTAAACTCAAGTCATATTCAGACCTTAAGTACCCATTTTTAAGTACTGTTAATTTTATAGAATAGCAAATTAATGTGTTATTTGAAAAGGTATTAGTACACTATATTTAATGTCCGATTTCACAAGACGAACTTTCTACTCACAAAGAATTTTAGTAAACTGAAAAGTTTACTTAATCTTTCAAATATGTGTACACGTTGTTTATTAAAGAAACTGCAAATAATACTTTATTCATCATGATGATGCAAATATAATGCTGCTTAGATTATCAATTACCAAAAGAAAAATCATTAATCCCTTATACTGCTAGGAATGATGTTTTATTTTTTTTTTAAATTTTGATAAGATTCTAACATAGCAAATTTATGATTAGAATTTAATTTAAAAGTTTATAATCTTTTTCTAATTTAGTGATATTAGACAAAACTCTTTTGCAGTGTGAAAAACATTAAAATAAAAACAATTATCTAACTATTATCAAAAATTTACTCTCGATGAAAACTTTTTCTTTCTATTTTATTTCCAAACTAGTGGTTCAATTAACTTTTCGTTACTCTCTCATTAAAATATGTAGAAAAATTTATTTATTTTCAAACAAACATTTGACTTTTACTTTCGAAAATATCACGAACCATCAACAAATAAAATAGCAATAAAAATATTTAATAAACAAGTTCAATTACAACTTGTATTTAGAAATAAAAGAGCGAAAAAACTTTTATTTATTACCAAAGTTTGTTCAAATTTAATAATTATTATTCACAAGATAAAAATTTAATTGAATTATCTCAGATATGATATTAACTTCTTGAAAAATAAATTGTGTTAGAAATATTATCGTAAATGGTTCTTTTAAAACGCTTTACTATCTTAATTAATTCAAATTGCTTAGACATATTTACAAAAGAGACTCTTACTTTTAAAAACTTTAGTTTCTCTTCGTCTTTTCTTGGAAAGAAAATAGATGACAAACTATTATTCTTAATTTACAAAGAATTTGTTAGCTAGATTAAACACACTTTTAACTGATTATTCTAAATTAAAATGTGTTATAATTTAAATTAGGTATGGCAGAAAATTATAAATAGAATTTCATTTACTTTTCATTACATTATGAAACCAAAATTAAATAAAGATTTTAGTTAAGCATAGTTTAATTGAATTTATAAAGTATAAATTTAACTATCACATTGATGTATTAAAAATTGTACAGTTCTTGAAAGCATAAATTTTCAAATCAAATAAGATTTTTATGAAAATAAAGTACAATTTATTTCATTTTTAAACTTTCAATAACATTTCAAAAGATATCGTTGCTTTTGTTTCTGATGCCACATGCCAATACCAGTGAGCCTGTTTGGTGAAACAAAGCAAATTTAAAACAGAGGGTGCGTTTCTTTCTTTCAGTGGTGCCATCTATGGCCAAGAATATCACTGCACCCACACACGTCACAGCCCGTTAATAAGGTGGACTCATTCACACATCCATCCACAAATAGTAATTCTGATCTGATCCAAAGCATGATCAATATCCAATACAGCATCCCCAGAGGTATTTATTTGCTACGGGAAGATGGAGGAATTTGTGACCCGACAGATTTAACCTGCACCAGTGATCATTTACAAAAGATATAAGCAATCTAATTTAGCTTAATAATTTAAATCTTCAAATTCGTATTTCGTAAAACAATATTATTGCAGTTAATAGCTATATATATATACATAT
>NC_092215.1:51112958-51323865 GCF_043381705.1 Parasteatoda tepidariorum | reverse complement strand
CTTTAGGTCTCTGCTCATTATTATTTTTACTCCTAAAATATCACTACTATTTTGATCAATAAAAAAATATATCACAACTATGATAATATGTATAATTAACTATGTTTTAGTTGAATTTATGAACTGTTACAATTGACCCCGTAAGTGGGGACAATTGTAACAAGTGCACGACTGTCAAAAATTGTTAATAACTAATATAATAATATTTAAAATCAGGTATTTATTTTTTTTCTAGTAAAGGATAGTCTACTTTACTGGTCTGTCAATTAATACTAATAATATATTGGATTGTTTGTTAGTTAAAAATAGTTAAGTAAAAAATGTTACAATTGACCCCACTCTCCCCTACTGAAGTACGTATACCACAACGATAAACGCCAATAAATAACAATAATTGAAAGATTTTATACAGTTTGAGTTCCCAGCAAACGTTTGCACTACTTGAATTTACAGTGCATGTGCGAATTCTTAAACAACCTGTTTAGCATCTTTCTCTTTTCTAACTTAAAATATTCATTGAATTTTAAAATGCATTTTTATATGCATATTTATTAGACATTGAAGTGGAAAAAAAATTTATATTTTTCTGTATTCACAAATTTTTATTTTTCAGTGAAACTAAAACTCACTCCAAAAAAGATATGACGCTTTAGTAGGAAGAGGGTTTTTTTCTTCTCTCTATTAGTATTATGATTAAGATTCTGCTGCTACCTCAAAAATAGCCAACGTAAGTTGTCAGTAGGTAGAATTTACTTGAAAAAAAAATCCAAAGTAGAGTCTGTGGGAACCCCTTCAATAGAAAAGGTAAATGGAAATTTTTAAACGTAATTTATATTTTGATCAGAAAGAGGCTGTTGTTGTTGTTAATTTACGTCGCACTAGAGCTGCACAATGGGCTATTGGCGACGGTCTGGGAAACATCCCGGAGGATGATCCGAAGACATGCCATCACAATTTTGATCCTCTGCGGAGGGGATGGCACCCCCGCTTCGGTAGCCCGACGACCTGCGCGCGAAGTCGAGCACTTTACGGTAGCACAGTTTAACGAGGACCAATACCGCACACCCTCGGTCCCTACGCAGACTGATCCAAGTGGTCACCCAACCGCATACTGACCGTAGCCAGTGATGCTTGACTTCGGTGATCTGCTGGGAACCGTGTCTTAACGATCAGTCCACTGCGGGACATCAAAAAGAGGCATTCGTATCTAGTTTATAAGAACCAAACGTAACTTAACACTCTGAAATAAATACGAGGACAGAATAATCGCATTGAATTTTTTTTATTGTTTTCGTATTTTATTTATTTATTGTTGGTTCACATACATGCAGGCTTATGAGCTCAATTACACATGAGAAACTTAAAAGCTTCTGTCAAGTAGAAAGACAAATAATACAATTTAGAGAAAGAGAGCAAGAAGATACATCCAGATTTACAGCATTTTTCGTACCTCGCTACCTCAACACTACAGAGTGTTTAGAAGGTTGTACTGCTTGGTCAAGAGAGCACCCCACACACAATCCTGTATACAATAATAAAGAAATATGCAAGCTTGTGTACTCATTACCAAGAGCAGCTTATATACCCTTATCAATTTCAACAACTGGTAGGTAGTTAGGTATTTTATTTACGTCGTACTAGAGCTGCACAGTGGGTGATTGACGATAGTCTAAGAAACATCCCTGAGGATGATCCGAAGACGTGATATCGCAATATTGATCTTCTGCTGAAGGGATAGCTCCCCTGCTTTGGTAGCCCGGCAACCTGCGCGTGAATTCAAGCACCTGACGATAGAACAGTTTAACAAGAACCAATACCACGCACCCTCAGTCCCTGCATAGGCTGATAAAAGTGGTCTCCCATCCGCTTACTGACCGTAGCCAGTGATGCTTGACTTCGGTGATCTGCTGGGAACCGTGTCTTCACTGCGGGACAATTTGAAAACCCTAAAGCACAAGGGACATCACAAAGATACTCCAAGGTTACAAATGAGATCTGAACCCACTACCTCCACACTACAGAGAATTTGACGAGATCACTTGGTCAGTGTGACCCCTTTATATAATTATTGGTGAAGCATCACTAGTTGCGGTCAGTTACCGGCCTGCGTAGGGACCGAGGGGTGCGCGATCTTCTACCGATATTAGACTGTTCTACAGTAGAGTGCCCGACCTCGTGAGCAGGTCATCGGGCTACCAAAGCAAGGGTACCATCCTTCTTGCAAAGGATAAAAATTGCGATGGTGTGTCTTCGGGTCATCCGCAGGAATGTTTCACAGACCGTCGTGCAGCTCTAGTAAGACGTAAATAAAGTGCCTACCGAAACCATGCTCTCGAAATTCACCACTTAACGATAGAACAGTTTAACGAGGACCGATACCGCACACCCTCGGTCCCAACTCAGGCTGATTAAAGAGCTCACCCACCCACTGACTAAACACAGTCAGTGATGCTTGACTAGGATGTCCTACTGGGAAACGTGCCTTTACAATCAGTCCACTGCGAGACCTTGATATTTTGCTGTTGTTGTTGTTCATTTACGTCGCGCTAGAGCTGCACAATGGGCTATTGGCGACGGTCTGGGAAACATCCCTGAGGATGATCCGAAGACATGCCATCACAATTTTGATCCTCTGCAGAGGGGATGGCACCCTTGCTTCAGTAGCCCGATGACCTGCACGCAAAGTCGAGCATTTTACGGTAGAACAGTTTAACGAGGATCAATACCGCACACCCTCGGTCCCTACGCACACTGATCCTAGTGGTCAGCCACTCGCACACTGACCGCCGCCAGTGATGCTTGACTTCGGTGATCTGCTGGGAACCGTGTCCTAACGATCAGTCCACTGCAGGACCTAGATATTTTGAATCCGCTCAAATATTTTTTTTTACTTTGAATGTATGAGGCTTTTTCTGTGACTTCGGAACCCACGATCTTCACTATCTCAAATAACGGTGTGGTTCAGCAAATAGGGAAATTTTTCTACTTTGCATTACTGTCTGGAGACTATAATTCACATAGTAAGTTACACAAAATAGTAAGTTTCGCAGAAAAGTATCATAAGAGGCTCAGCTTTCACATGCTTGCCCCAATTCAATTATGCGTTTGTTTGTTGTTGACGTATGCCTGTTAAGGCAGAGGGGTTCGATTGTTCTTGTTTTCCAGTGGCGCCATCTATGATCAAGAATTCGACTTCTGCCACACCCATACGTCACACCTGTTTATAGGGTGTGACCCATTCATTAATCCATTCAATCATCCACAGAAGGGGCCGGGATAGCCTGGTCGGTAGGGCGCTGGGCCCATATCCAAGAGGTCATGGGTTCTATCCTCGCCGGCCGAAGACTCCCCGTGTAGTAAATGGTGACTGATGCACGTTAAATCTGTCGAGTCTCAAAGTCCTCCATGTTCCCACAACAAATCAATCCCTCTGGGGGTACTGATCCAGGAGTTTCCTTGTCTTCTGGATTGGTTCAAAATTACAAGGCTACGGAGTTGAACGTAAGTAGTCGTAAACCCATGAAATTGGGTCGGCTGTTCAACGACGGTTATAAAATAAAATAAATCATCCACAGATCGTAATTTTGACCTGAATCAGAGAACGATCAATCTCCAATTCAGTACCCCAGAGGTAATGATTTTTTATGGGAATATGGAGGTTTTTGAGACTCGACAGATTTAACGTGCATCAGTCACCATTTTATTACGCGGGGAGTCTTCGGCCGGTGGGGTTCGAACCCACAAACTCTCGGACATGGACCCAGCGCCCTACCGACCAGGCTATCCCGGCCTAAGCGTTTGTTTGTCATACGCTTTTAAGTGTTGGGTATTTTAGTGACTTCGAAGCACGAACCTGCTCCCTTCTCTGCTGCAGTCCGAGATCTTTGTCTGTTGGCTACCGTTGAAATGCTTAGAGTCATGTATCACTCAAGCATTAAATATTCTAATCGTCTACAAATACTTCTGTCTTATTCTGACTTGCAATAACTGATTTCAAATTAAATGCTTTTTTATACTTGGATTGAATTTTAAACATTTTTATCTTGATTTATTGTTTTAAAGTATTCGGTAGCTCTCATAAATGTTGAAAAACATATTTAAAACTCTTTAACTGAAGAGTAGTGCAACATTTCAATTTTAACTGTATATTTAATAATCAAGCACTTTACTAATAACACTGAAAATTTACTTTCAAGGCGACTTTTATTTAAAGTCTCTATCATATGGTGTATCAAAGATCTGGTGTATAATTTAGTGTATCAAAGATCTGGTGTATCAAAGAAGAAAAAAGTTATCGCAACAAAAGTATCAGTTTATCTCAAACAGGTAGTAACTGAAACTTTTATTCATAACTCAAAAACATCATTAAGGAAAATAAACTTGATTTGACTTGCTGAAAATCCAATTTTTTTTTCCTGGTTTGAAATTTATGAGAAACTGTTTTCGCTCTGCTTAGTGTGATATTTTGATTTCAATCTCTCCCTGAAAAGTTGAAAAAATAAATTATTTCAAATTTGTTGAACTTTGCGCTCAATTCCAACTGGATTATTTAAAACTTAGAATCATCTCAATATCAACGTCATCAGAACTGTACTAAACATGCCCCGAAAATCAAAGTCATCTAGATCATCTAAAAAAAAGAAAGCTTCTAAATCCCATAAAAGCTCATCTGAAAATGCGAACGCGACTGAAAGAAATATCGAAAAACAATTTTTTGATGAAGGTGCAACAGCTTCCTTTCAAACCGAAAATTATGATCCCAATGCATCTGATGAATCTGTAAGTAAAATATATGTATATATTGATGAGAGCACTTTTGAATGCCATGAAACCCCATCACCTTCCGCAGATTCAAAAGAACGCTCTCCAAGCGCGTTTGAAAAATCAGAATCAGTTGAATTATTTGAAAGCTCGAAACGGATTGAATCATCTAAATCAGAATTATCTATTTCAATTAGTTTAAAGTTTAGTGAATCACCCACAAGATCAAAATCAGAATCTTTTCAATCGCCTGCAAGATCAGAATCTGTTCTATCCCCTATGAAATCAAAATTTGCTGAATCACCAGTAAGATCAGGATCAGTTGAAGCACCAGCAACATCAGAATTACTAGAAACATCAGCAATATCAGGATCAGTTGAATCATTAGAATCATTTAGATCAGAATCGATTGAGTTACCAGTCAGATCAGAATCAGGTGAATCATCACTGAGATCAGAATCAGTTAAAACACCAGGAACAACAGAATTACTTAAAACACCAATAATATCAGACTCAGTTGAATCATTAGGATCATTTAGATCAGACTCCTTTGAATCACCAAGAACAAAATCGGCCGAACCTCATGCAAAATCAGAGTCGACAAAATCATCAATGAGAAGGATATTATCCGAACCGATTCTAAAATCAAAGTTAACCAATTGGGCAAAAGAATTACTTTTCACACAATTAACGCGAAAGCGACAACCCAACTTTTTACATTTATTCGAATCTGGTACTATTATAGTTAACTACATGGAATATTTAGGAGAACTTAGGAGTGAAAAAGATGACGAAGAACGCTTTGTAAACAATCGTTGGAAGCAAAATGATGCATCTGACTGGTTTGATCTTCTCAAGTTGTGGGATGAAGCACAATTTGAAATTAAAGCATTTATGTGTGTAATTGAAGGTGTATACGAAAGTTTTAGTGAACATGCTCAGATTTCAGTAACTTTCTCAGAATTTTTTTGTTTTATAGAAGATCTTGAAGATGTTTTAAAAAGCGTCAGTCAGTTGCTTAAAAGATGTACCAATAGCTACTATAAATATAGCCGATTTTGTGCGACCAATAAAGAGTCTATATTTCTTAAAAATTTATCAGATTACAGAAAAAATATTAGTTGTTTTCAGAAAAAAATTCTAATTGAGTATAAAAAATTTTTAGCTTTAGGAGATTTGACGCTTTATGGTTAATATTATTAACGTTTTCTTAATATTATTAACGTTTAGATTCAAGAAGAAATTAAAGTGTTTAAAATTTGACTTTTAATGTGTTAAATATTACTTATTTAAAAAAAAACACTGCTTACTAGTGTATGAGTTTCACAAGGCAAAAAAAAAATTATTTTATATTTTTCAGATTTTGAGTTGCAAAATTATTTTTACATTGTTACATGGAATGATTTTTATTTCCGATGTGTTGTATTAATTTTTAGAAGAAATTTATGTACCAATTTTATATAACGCAGCAAGTGTTTTAAATTTTCATTCATCAAATTCTGTATAAATCTTTACCACTAAACAATTTTTATATTATTATTCAATGCTTCTTTTTATATTTTTGTTTCTGGTGTGTTGCATTAATTTTTTAGAAAAAATAAAACACTTGAAAAAGAGTATAAATTTAATAACGCAGAAATTGTTTTCAATTTTAATTCCGCAAATTCTGCTATATTATTTTTTACATTATTCTATGGAATGATTTTTATTTCAAATGTTTTGCCTTAGTTTAAAAAACACTTGAGTATCAAGAATTTAAAATTAAATGTAAATTCTTAGAATATTGTATATGTCCTTGTTAAAGAAAAATTATTTTTAGACACTAAACTATTTCATAAAATTTAGAGATTAATAAAATATTTNATATATATATATATATATATAATACAATTCAAGATGCAAATACAAAAATAGCGAAAATATAAGAAAAATATAAAAAGTATAAGATAAAACATTCCAATATGCGACAGCGCCTAGCTGCTAGTGTCACTTACACTTGGAAATGTTTAAATATGTATGTTTATGTGTTAAATAATTTCTTGTGTAATCTTATCTTTATTTTATGGGTTTTCATAAGATATTCTTGCATGCTAACGAACAGAGAGCTATATGAAATCTGTTAAATCCATTTTTACTTATTGCTATTTATATTAATTTGACTTACCAGATTAAAAATTTTGAGGTGATAAGAATTTGCATAATTTGATTTTTGAAAAAGTTCGAAAATACTAACATCATTAAAATTTAAAATTTTATTTTGATCAACAACACATTCTTAACAGTGAAAAAAAAACGAAAAATATTCAAAAACATTTACGCATTGCAAACAATTTTGTTTTATTTAATAACCGACGTCGAACAGCAGAACCAATATTGAGTTTACGACTTATTGGGTGACGATCACTCTATCTCTTAAGCCACCATGTCTCTCATTTAATTATTATTTTAAAATTTTATAGCCGTCTCTGAACAGCCAACCCAATTTTTGAGTTTACGGCTACCTCGTAATTTTGTACGCAATCCAGAAGACAAGGGAACTCCTAGATCAAGTATTGGGAGACATTTGCCCTCATGAAGTACTTTTTGATGGAACTAGCCGTGTTTGCGTTACATGGTGTGGAAAACCAAGAAAACCTCACATGGTTAGCCTGCCGATAAGGGGACTCTAACCCATGATCAATCGACCACTGAGGATATTTTCCATCAGCACTATGGTCGGTGCGAGCCGGGAGCAGAATTTGTATCTACCAGCCATTGCTTGGATTCGAACCCGGTTGACCTTATTGGAAGACTCTTTATCCCCCCAGCCACCACGGCGCAGTTGTTCATGTTTGAAATTTATTTCATTAGCTTTCCAAAACATTTTAAATATTTTATCTCTCTTTTTTAGAAACTGAAGTTAGAGAAGTTTTTTCGTATGACAGACGAAACTCGAAAATAACTCTCAAAAACGAAACTAAAATGTTTTTTTGTTATGCTTTGAGTATTTTAGCTTTTTTTTCCTTTGATTAAACAATATTTTTAAGACAAATAAAATCCATTTTCAGAAATTAAGTTTCGTATTGTTCTCAGAGCTTTCCATTTCTTATGCATTTTCTGAAGAACGCTGATTTTGAGAAAATTTCTTTAAGCTAAAACACTTTTCGAAAAAAAAGAATTCTTATAGAATTCATCGACATTTTGTATGTAAATTTGCATAATGTTAGTGATGCTTTGAACTAGAAGTCTACTAAGTGTGAATTTGTTATTTTTTATCAAGTGATAAGCAGGAATATTTAAGAACTTTCTTTAAAAATTAAATATTGAACAATGCATTTAGTTCTTTTTCATTGCCTTTTTGATTTTTTTTTTTCATATTTAGTTCAAAATAAAGGTAATCACTTTATTGATCTGAAAAAAAAATATTTTTAAATGTATACATTACAATTTTTTGTTGAGTTGTTAGCTTGACAGGAAAATTTATAGTTTTAAAGCTCAAATTTGGCCATTTTTTTATTTGAAAAATTATTTTATAAATTTTTGAACTTCAACTGAATTTTAAAAATTTTGAAGCCGTGCTTACCAGAAGTAAAATTAAAATTTTAATTATTTTATTTACTATTTTTCTTAAAAAAAGAAAACGAAAAGAGGATTATGTTAAAACTAGTGGGATACCTTAAGAATTTCAAATTCAAAAAATAAATAGTAATATATTAATGAAAAATAACGCGATTTTATGGATACGTGTTTATAAAATAATGATTTAATTTGATTGACAATTTTATAAGGATCTACTTATAAAACTTTCAATTCATAAAAACACATTTTTGCCACAAAACAAGCAATTTAGTGACAATGAGCGATACTCAATTGCAAAAGCAAGGGGGGTACATGTTTATTCATAACTGTGTTTTTCTTTTGACCAATAATAAAAAGAGGAAAAACCGTAAAAACGATGAGCTCTTTTCAAATATTGATGAAAGAAAATAAGAATTTGTATTTTTCATAAGATTCTTTTTCGAATGAAATGCTACATCTTTGAGTCCAAAATAAATCTTGCCTTTATATGAGTGTCATTTAAGAATAGAATCTTGGCTATTTATTTTTAATTTGACGTTTTATATTTACTATTCACAGATAAGATGCCCTGGATCGTTTATTTATTTGAATAAAAAGCAAACATCAAATAATAGTCAGTGAAATATTTAATCATTCTATTATAGCCTTTGAATAAATATTAAGGTATCTGAAATTAAAGTATCCGGCAGGATAAAAAATAGCAATTTCGATGAAAATTTCGGGTTTTTTTTTTTCAGTATTTGAGCTTTAATTCCTTTGCTATTCAGTCACTCAGTGGACTGATGGTAAAGACACGATTCCTAATAGAACACCGAAGTCAAGCATCAGTGGCTGCTGTCAGTAAGCGGGCGGGTGAACACTTTGATCAGACTGCGTAGGGACCGAAGATGGGCTGTATCTGTCTACAGTAAAGTGCGCCACTTCGCACGCAGTTTGTCGGGCCACCAAGTCATAGGAGCCATATCCTCTGCAGAGGTTCAAAATTGCGATTGCATGTCTTCGGATCATCCTCAATTATGCTTCCCAGACAGTCGCTAATAGCCCATTGTCCAGCTCTAGTGCGACGTAAATAAAATACCTACCTACCTTTGCTATCCAAACCCTTTTAAATCTTTATTTACCAATTATTAGAAATGAAGTTATAGCTGTTTTATCGTTTGCTTGAATGAAACTGAAACAGGAAAAAAGCTCCTGAAAACAAAACGGTATTTTTTTTATCACTCTGACTATTTGAGTATTTTTTTCATTTGCATAAATAGTATGTTTTAAATAAATATAATGCGGTCAGTGAGCGGGTGGGTGACCACTTGGATCAGTCTGCGTAGGGACCGAGGGTGTGCGGTATTGGTCCTCGTTAAACTGTGCTACCGTTAAAGTGCTCGACTTCGCGTGCAGGTCGTCGGGCTACCGAAGCGGCGGTGCCATCCCCTCTGCAGAGGATCAAAATTGTGATGGCATGTCTACGGATCATCCTCAGGGATGTTTCCCAGACCGTCGCCAATAGCCCATTGTGCAGCTCTAGTGTGACGTAAATGAACAACAACAAAAAATAAATATAACTCATTTTCAGAAATTGGTTTTTTAATAGTTATTATTATTAAATTTGTTTTTTTTTTTTTGATCGGAATTTTCTTACAGTTCAGTTTTTTCTTGCATTTTAAATGCATTTGTTGAAAAATGTTGATTTTGAGAAATTTTTTTAAGCAACACACATTACAACGAAAAGTTTAGAATAGAGTTGTTTGAAAATTTGCATACAGTTTTTGAATAATGTTAGCTATGTTTTGAACTAAAAGCTAAGGAATAAGTTTATTATTTTCTTTATTAAGCTTTAAGTAAGAACGTTTAAAATTGTTCTTTTAAAAAATCAATATTGAATGATACATTTAATTCTATTTATTTCTATTACATTGCTTTTTTTAAAATATTTTTAAGATTGTAGTTTCAAACGCATGTAACCATTTTATTGATACACAAAAAAACTATTATTTTGATGTTAATGTATTAAAATTTTTTGTAGAGACGTTAGCTTGACATGAAAAATATGTAGTTTTTAAGCTCAAATTTGCTCTTATTTTTAAGAAAAGGTTTGCAAATTTTTAAAGTTTACAAACGAAAATTTTTAACTTTTGTAAATTTTTAAATCTTTTTACAAAAAATTCAAAGTTTTAATGAAAACTGCTTAAAAAAATTGCGTGGAACCCACGGCTTGAAGTACGCCCTTGATAAAATTACTCAACCAGCGCATTTCGAAAAACGCAGTTACTTAAGAAAATGGATATTTTATTCCATTTTATAACCGGCCCGTTTTTCCGGTTTTCCATTTTATAACCATTTTATAACAGCCGACCCACTTTTGAATTTTCGATTATCAATTTTCAACCCTGTTTCCCTTTAATTTTGAACCCAATCCAGAAGACAAGGAAATTCCTGAATCATTGGGACAAACTAGGAGACTTCGTGGAGAACTTTTTGATGAAACTAACCCACGTTTGATTTACATAGAGAGGAAAATCACGAACACCTCTCAAGATTAGACCAACAGCAAAGAATTACAACCCACGATCCCTCTACCACTGAGGACAGTTTAAGTACCGCCCTGTGGTCGGAGCTAACCAGGAGCAGAATTCATATCGACCAGCCATCGCTGGTTTCGAATCCTGGATCAACTCATTGGTTGGCAATCATTCTACTAAAATTACTTTTGTGAATAGTTTATTTAAAAAAGACAATTAGTGAATAATAATCAGTATTGGTGCTTAAAAAATCGGGCTAGTTTAGTGCATGTCTTTTTCAAGAATAACGCACTTGTAATAAAATTTAGTTGTATTAAAATTTTAACAATTAAAATATGTCGCTCATGTGCTAGCAACACAACTCAAAAAATCAAGTTTTGAGATAAGTGGGTTTAAAGTTTTCATTGCTAAGCAAAATGCATAAGAAATGCTGTCGTTCGCTTAAACGAAGATTACCTTCAAGTTGAAATATCAGTTGTGCAAGTATTGCTGCTGAAAGAATGTGTATTTTCCCATTTACACCTGTTCTTAGTCCAAAACTCGTGTTTTTTGAGTTGTGCCACTATTGTAGCCCAGAGCGATGTATTTCGAGATTTGTTTATTTTTCAATCACCCGTTTCAAGTTTTGTCAATTTTCTCAAACGTGCAATCTACGCAATGTCTAAACCATAAACCAACGAAAAACTATACCGCCAACATATTTAATGATTATTTTGTGAGGGAGTTGTAAACTGTTTCTTAAAGATTTCATTATAAATATATATTTATGATGCATCTTTTAATACTTATATGTATCATAATAATTATGCATCATAAACATACTGTTGTTGTTGTTCATTTACGTCACACTAGAACTACACAATGGGCTATTGGCGACGGTCTGGGAAACATCCCCGAGGATGATCCGAAGACATGCCATCACAATTTTGATCCTCTGCAGAGGGGATGGCACCCCCGCTTCGGTAGCCCGACGACCTGCACGCGAAGTCGAGCACTTTACGGTAGAACAGTTTAACGAGGACCAATACCGCACACCCTCGGTCCCTACGCAGGCTGATAGAAGTGGTCACCCACCCGCACACTGACCGCAGCTAGTAATGCTTGACTTCGGTGATCTGCTGGGAACCGTGTCTTAACGATCAGTCCACTGCAGGATATATAAACATACTGACATTTGATATTTTAAAATATTCAGTTTTTTTCTCTTTATGGATTCCACATTTGGCAGCAACATTTGACAAAGTTGATGGAACAAAGAGAGAGTGAGAAATTTCATCCATGCCCGAAACGCCATTCGAACCCGGAACCATTCTGACATATCAGCTCCCTGATCATCATACATTCGACCATACATTCGACTATTAATGTCCGTCGACATTAAATAGTCAATATTAAAAAACCTACTTAGCAAAAAAAATCTACCGAAGTGACTATAGCTTCATTTTTTGCTTGTATTTAAGATATTTTTAGCTTATTTTTTAAACTGTAATTCTCATTTATCAAAATTTAATCGGCGAAGCATTTCTTTTAAAAATATTGAAAACTAAACCTTTCTTTTAATTCTAGTTAAGTGAATTTTTAGAAACATTTAGACCATTAGCAATCGGAATGATATGAACAGTTTTCATTTTTTTAGTATCTTCACCGAATCGATTTAGATTTTTCAATCTCGATGTATTTGCAATAATTCTAGCGCGCTGAATAAAAGTTTTAAAATTATTACACATAAAATTATTTGCATTGTCTCCATACTGTAACGCTCGAGTTACAGCCAAGTTTTAAATTGCCCTTCTCCAAAGCCATTGAGAGCCGGAAGTTTATACACTCGGAAAGCCGTCTGTTGCCATTTTGACGACTTCTTTTAAAACTGTAAATAAGAATCGATTTATGATGCTTCAATTTCTTCGTTAATGTTCTCACATAAAGGATTGAAATTACGAGTCGATACAGTTTCAAAATTCCTTTCTTTTGGGAATAGTATCTGAACTAATTTCAATGCAATGTTTTTACGAGTTAAATTCTATGGCGTTAAGAATTCTTGTATTTTGCTACTAATACATACTAATTCTGTTTTGAAACGAATGGAATTTGAAATAATTGGAATTTCAAAATCTTTTCTGCTTAATTTACGTATAAAGAGTGGTTTGAAGAAAGAGTAAAGAATGTTTTAATGAGTGAAATTCTATGGCTTTAAGAATTCTAGTATTTTGTTACTAATACGTCCTAATTTTGTTCTGAAACGAATGGAATTTGAAATAATTGGAATTTCAAATTCTTTTCTACTTAATTTACATATAAAGAGTGGTTTGAAGAAAGAGTAAAGAATGTTTTAATGAGTGAAATTCTATGACTTTAAACATTTTTGCATTTTGTTATTAATACATACTAATTTTGTTTTGAAACGAATGAAATTTAAAATAATTGGAATTTCACATTCTTTCGTAGCTATTGTCATAATTTACAAATAAATTATGAAACTATGAATTATGAATTACTAATTTTGTTTTGAAACGAATGGAATTTAAAATAATTGAAAGTTCAAATTATTTCGTAGCTATTTTCATAATTTACGTATAAAGAGAGGTTTGTAGAAAGAGTAAAGAAATTTTTTATTACTGAAATTCTATGACTTTAAAAATTCTAGTATTTTGTTCTGAGACGAATGGAATTTAAAATAATTGGAATTTAAATTTATTTCGTCGCTTTCCTTAATGTAGATATAAAGAAATCGCACGTTTTGATCTACCTTTCAGGAGAGAAAANGCTATCCCGGCCTTTACGGATTGTTTTGATTTGCTTTATTAATTTGATTTATGCTATTTTTACTTTAATTAGCGTATAAGATGGAACTGAAACCTAAATTTCAGGTATGGGTGTATTCTTATTTGTCGAAGGCAACTGTTAAAGTGAGCTGCTGTTTATTTAAATTACAATTGTAATACACGAAACCTCTGCGTGCACACATATCTCAGATTTTTCTACATACATACCTTTGACCTAACAGCTGCTTTCAATATTTCAGAGGGCGTTAATCAAAATTCTGATGTAAAAGTCAATAATCACTTAAAGGGCTAATCGCGAAATCCTTTACATGTGCTGATCACGTTTTGCATGTTAGCATTCTAGGAATGCACCTTGACTTCTACGTTCATTTAAAATCTGAATAGTTCTCTACTTAAATAATAATTTAAAAATTATATTTTAAAGTTAAAATCACACTTTAAACAGCAAATTAAAAATGCTTTAAAACTTAAGAGCAAAATTCTCAGCTTTATTCATATTTTTTCTAGTCTTTGTCTGTCGCTATTACTCATAATATAAATGTTCATGAATACACATATTGAAAAGTATTAAATGTTTCAATAAGTATAAATTTATTTTTAAAATTTGCTTTAATACTGAAACTTTAAGAAATCGGAAGGAAAGTACTGCTTTGAAATTCATTTTTACTTAACACTAAATTGTCCAAAGTATTAATTTTGACTGCTTTTTAATTTCAATTAGAAAAACAATGATGTATATAATGACACAATTTCTTAGAATTTCATGACTTTTTGTACAACATATAATTTTTTTATTGTTAATATTTGCTAATAACTTGCTATATAACTGTAAATAATGTAAAAAAAAATTTTAAAATTAATTTTAAGCAAATTTATTTACGCATTTACAATCCTGTAATTTTGACTGCTTTTAGGCAATGTAGGCATATACTAATTTTCCGCCTTTCTAGTGTTAATAAATAAAGTGTCACAATAGGATCGCATGCAAATTAATGTTTCAGCAAGGAAGAAACATATACGATCAATAGAGAAATTAATCATTTATGAAAATTTAATGATTAATAATAAAATCAAGTAAAATCGAGATGAAAAACATGAAAACCAATTTGATTGTCTTCTAAAACTTGGAGATGTTTGGAACAACCGCCTTTCAATTCCCCTTTGCTTCCTCTGACAATAAAACTGGTCTTTATATTTTCCGTTCCACTTTCTCAGTAGTGATTCCTTAGATTCTGATAGCGTTTTAGTTTTTCTTCATTTAAATATTATTTTCTTACTGTCAATGAGCAGCTGACCCAATTTTTGGGTTTACAAATACTAATGTTCAACTCCAAAGCCTTGTAATTTTGAACCCAATCCGGAAGACAAGGTAACTCCTGGATCGAGTATTGGGAGAAATCTACTTTGCGAGGAGTTTCTGAAGGAACTAATCCGCATTTGCGTTACATGGAGAGGAAAAGCAAGTGAAACTCCCACGGTTAGCTTGATGGCAGGGGGAATCAAACCCATGATCGGTCTAAAACTGAGGATATTTTATGTCAACACTGAGGTCGGTTCGAGCTGGGAGCGAAATTCATATTGACCAACCATCGCTGGGATTCGAACCCGGTTCCCCTCATAGGAAGGCGAACTCTCTATCCCCTGAGCCACCACGACTCTAGCATTTAAATATTAATTGCGATCCATGGTGAGATTTTTATGTTAATAAAAGGATTCTAAAAGTATATATTAAGAGTGATGATTACGAAACGCATAAAATATTTTTAGGGTGTGAATTATAAATTTATAAAAATAAGCTTTTTTTTTTAATTCAATCACGATGGCTTTCCCTCTTAAACCAACTTCACAATAACGGATAACTGTGTTTTGCTATCGTTTTGATCATCTTTAATTTCGTTCTTGTACAACTAAGGTGACTGTAAAATGGTTGAAGCGTCCCTTCTAGAAATGTAGTTGATTCTTATTCAAAATGCTTCTTCGGCAAACTCAAATGCCACGGAAGTTGTCCTCAACAGTGGAAGAGAGTGATTTATCGTTTTCCGAGTAAAAATAGTTTTGTCGAAAGCATTATTTATTTTTATGTTCTACTAAACTGCATCCCATATTATCCTATACAGTCTTAATTATAATAGGTGAATTATTTAATAGCAGGAAAAAAATACCTACAATAACATGAAGTCGATACACTTTTGATACACCATCAATACAGCTTCAATACACCGTCGATACACCTTCAATACTTTTTAAACTTTTAATACCTTTACTTTAATGCATTTGTAAACTTGACAACTTAGAAACTTTAGACGCGGCTAAAATTCGTGCAATTGAATCTAGACATAGCACGAAATTCGTGTAATTGAATCTAGACACAGCACGAAATTCGTGTAATTGAATTTAGACACAGCTCGAAATTCGTGTAATTGAATCTAGACGCAGCAAGAAATTCGTGTAATTGAATCTTGACACAGCACGAAATTCGTGTAATTGAATCTAGACACAGCACGAAATTCGTGTAATTGAATCTGGACGCAACACGAAATTCGTGTAACTGAATCTAGACACATCACGAAATTCGTGTAATTGAATCTAGACGCAGCACGAAATTCGTGTAATTGAATCTAGACACAGCAGGAAATTCGTACTAATGAATCGAAATATAACACACAATTCGTGTTAATATTCTAGACATAATAAGACGCTAATAAACTGATACATATTACAAAATGTGCCATTTCAATGTTTGACAATGAAAAAATTTTTTAATAAAAAAAAAGCCGTGTACCAAATCAATAAGATATTTTTTAAACATTACGAATAATTCTTATTCACTAGCATATTCTTTTAAAATACAATAACCATAACATTAGTTTAAAAATTTGGAATCAAATGATAAGTTCATTTTCTTAAATAGGTATGACCATTTTCTTAAACCCGCACTTGGAGTTACGTTCGATTTTACAAACGAGCATTTCAAGTTTTGTCCATTTTCTTAAGCGTGCAGTTTAAGCTTTGCCGTAAATAAAAAAAATCGCCGACCGTAAAAAGGTTCATTTTATAACTTTATAAAGATTTCATAAAAAAATTACCTTATAAAACTTTGTTTTCTTTGCTCTGAGAAATATTTTAGTTAAATATAATAGAATATTTAGCTAAATATGACTCTCCTGGATTAGTTTTCAATGCACTTGTAATGTCTTGAAACTTCTCTTCCAGCACCATCCTTACGGAATGTTGTAATTTTATCTAAATTTTATCATTTTCTTTTTGCACTTTTATTTTAACACCGTTAATTTTTTTGCCATCATCGTCGATGAAACGTGGAAAATAAGATTCTTTAGCTGATAGTACTGAAGATTAATGTTTGGTAAAAGGAATGCACTAATTAAATTTTCTAGAGAGATTAAAAGTTTATATATTAAGAATATTTAGTTCGAATAATAGGGAACGCTTTTCTATTTTCAGGAAGTATTTTTATTTAAATGTTTTTAAATTTAAACTATTTTCTTAAAATCTTAAATTACCTTATCGTTATATACTATAATTAAGGAAGTTTCTAATTTATGAAATTAAAAATGGTAATAAAGCGCGAACCATTAATTTCAAACAGAAAAGTGATTGTATCGGGACTATTGCGGGTAAAGTGAGCCGCAAAAAGATAACAAATCGAATAACTTTTGTTTTAACGATCGAATTTCCTTGAACTAAGTGCCAATCATTATGATTCGAAGGATAACCTTAATATATGCTAATTAAATATTTTTAACTATTAATTAATCTATGACATCAGACTCAAAAACGTACTTTTTCTGAATAAACAAACATTTCTTTAGACATATTTAGACTTTTGATAATTAAAATATGAGGAGAAGCTAGCCGCAATCTGGAAAATATGGTTGTTTCATGAGGGGGCTGTCGAAAGTTTGGGTCCCTTAATGTCAACAAACCTTCCGCGTTAAACTTTTGCGTATTTTTCTATATCTATCTTCGGAGCTAATGAAACGAATCAATACGTTTTTTGCAGACAGTTATTTTGTAATTATTTATCATTTTTATAATTTAATTTAAGAATAATAAAAAATAAAAAAAAGAATTGCAAGGTATACAAATTTTTAAACAATTTTCAACTACAAAATTTTGAATGACAAAATCCAAAAAAAATTGGTCTTGAGAAATAAAAATTTAAAAATTATACTACAGATGGCGATGCACGTAAAAAACGAAATTAATATAATATATCCGAACTTTCAAACGCAGTCCTCTCTTAACTATCTTCCAGTGTATGACTACTTTCGGTATTTTGAGGGACACAAATCCAAATCTGTTAAAATAAAGCATGTTTTTTAAGAGAAAGTGTGTTTTTGTGACTGATTTTGTAACTTAAAATATCGTCTGCAATAAAAAATTAGCAAATTTAAGGTTTGGCTCTTGAACCATCAAGATTGAGTCAATGAAAATCCAATCATTATATTAAAAGTAATTATGTCTTATCTATCCGTACGTATTATCCAGTTGTTTGACTAATCCAGCCGCAAATTTGATAGCACAAATCCATAATAAGAAAATCCAATTACAAAAAACCATCAAGATTTAGTCTTCGTAAATGAAAATCCAATCATAAGATCAAAAGTAATTACGTCTAATCCATCTGTACGCATTATCCAACTGTACGCATTATCCAACTGTACGCATTATCAAGCTGTACGTCTTATCCATCTTAAGTCACTAGCTGCAGATTTGATAGCACAAATCCATACTAAGAAAAACAAACATAAGAAGTCATCAAGGTTGTCTTTGTAAATGAAAACCTAATCATTAGATCAAAAGTGATTACGTCTTTTCTAGAAGCTGCGTATTTGATAGCACAAATGCATAATAAGAAAAACGCGCAATATAAGAGGTGTTCCACAATTTGAATTGGTCTGTTACTTCCTATCATTTTGATTTATTACATCACTATTACTTAAATTATACTTCTCGAGATAAAACAAGGAGTGACTATATTTTTTTGTCTGGTGAGCTTATTACAACATGAAAATTAGCTACTCTAAAAAAACTAAAGAAGTAATTGAAATTTAAATCAAAGTCTATTATTTTCCGTAGTAGAAAAAAAGAATTGATCATATTCTTTTACTCTATTGATACCACGAATCATATAAATAATTAGTTTTTTCATTGTAGGAAGCAGGAGAACTGCAACACAGATTATATGGTGGACGGTGCAATCCTTATTTCATTATAAGTCTTTATGACCAGAAAGGATTCAACAAAAAGAAAAGACGCAAATCTGGTCCAATACCTCTTCATCAATTTTACTCGACGGTGGTAAAAAAAAGCCAGCATCCAGTTTTCAATGAATCGTTTTTCTTCCCGATGGAAAACAATGGTTTGAAGAAATGTACTTTGAAACTGGAAGCATGGGATCAAGATAAATTGGCAAATGATACAATTCTTGGGGAAGTTAGTTTTAATTTGAAAGATATCGCTTCCTATCTTTCACAAGAGCCATCCAAAGAAATGGATCTCAATCTTAAACTTCAAGAGTCAAAAGTTGTAAGTATATTAAATGAGTTTTTTTATATCTTATTTCTTTAGCCCCTTAACGATCGGGAAATTTTCAAGAAAATGGTCATAAAAGTGCCTATTTTTTTGGCTTTTGTATTTGTANAACTAACTGTCTACAATTACCTTAAAAATATACTGGCACTGCCAACAGGTGTGTAAAATGAGAAATAAAATTTTTTCCGGGGAAAAGAAATGAATTAGATTTATCTTATTGGCGCGTTACTACTAAACACTCCAGCCCGTCAATATCACGGAAGCGAGAAATAGAGGGCGAAACCTCACCCCGTCATTTTCACGGGAGCGAGAAGGAAGGGGTTAATGGCTTTATGTAAAATTTATGTATATCAATCGTCTTTTAAGTAAGTCAAATCCGTTTTAATAGTCCTTCTTTCAACTTAATATTATAACCGTTGTTGAACAGCTGACCCAATTTTTGGGTTTGTAACTTCTTATGTTCAACTCCGTAGCCTTG
Organism: Parasteatoda tepidariorum; assembly: GCF_043381705.1. Classification (NCBI taxonomy): domain Eukaryota; kingdom Metazoa; phylum Arthropoda; class Arachnida; order Araneae; family Theridiidae; genus Parasteatoda; species Parasteatoda tepidariorum. The sequence goes on along the minus strand of NC_092215.1, from coordinate 51,304,213 downwards.
TAATTTCGAATCCAATCCGGAAGACAAGGGAACTCCTGGATCAAGTATTGGGAGAAATTTGCCTTCATGGAGGACTTTTTGATGGAACTAACCCGCATTTGCGTTACACGGTGAGAAAAACCACTTAAACCTCTCACGGTTAGCCTGACGGCAAGGGGACTTTAACCCATGATCCATCTACCACTGAGGATATTTCACGTCAGCACTGTGGTCGGTGCAAGCAGAATTCGTATCGACCAGCCATCGCCGGGATCGAACCCCGGTTCACCTCATTGAAAGGCGAACGCTCTATCCCCTGAGTCATCCTTCCAACTTAGTAGTGAATAACACTGAGGAACAATTTTCTTTCTTGTTTTCTGCTGAAAAAAATTTTTTAACAGATCTTAGATACTTTCGTATCACGCTGATTTCAAATCTACAATCGATTTCGCTTTCTAGGCTATAGTTTGTTCTTAATTACATTTTAATAGTCTATTCTTTGCTGAAATGTACAAGTTTAAAAACTTTATATGCAGCGGGGAGTCGCATAAATGATGCGACAAGCTTTTAGGGAAGTTAGACTACATCATCTGAATTAAAACTGCATAGAAACCCGTAAATGTCGTTATATGCTAATGTGGCCGCTTTTAATTATAAATAGTTTATTTGTGTGCTTCGCAACAGGTCATAATAGGGAAATTATCTTAAACCGCGCATGACATTTCCGATCATGGGTTCCTAAGCAGTTTTAATCCTGATGATGTGCCCTAACTCCCCTAAAAGTTTTTATTTACTTTTACGCGACCTCCTTCTATACATAACGTTTTTAAATGTGCACATTTTGGCAAAAAATAGACTAAAAATGTCATTTTTTAGAAGAAAAAAATCTAACTTTAAGATAATAATTTTAATACTAATTTAATAATAATAATTTTAATAATTTGAGATATGAATTCCCCACAACCGAATTAGGCATGATAAAGTATTTGTATAGATGCAATAACAAAAAATTTGCTCCTCAGTGTAATTTTCAATTTTAATTCATAATTCAGTTAAACATAGATAATAGAAGATTTTGGTTATAAATAATGATACACGTATATGTCGACTCTTTAAACTCTCAAAATTCAACGAAAATCAGAGGGTCGACTAAGACACCGATAATAAAGACGAACATTCATTGATCCTGGTTCATCGATGCATGATAAAGAATGAGACATATATGAATAATATCAATTTACCCCTGTCAAAAACCATTTTTAATATGTAATATACAAATAATTTTGCATTTTCTCTAATCATATTTTCTTTACACAGAAAGTATTTTTTTAGACTTTAAATTACATTCAGGAAAAAAAAATTGAGAATAATAACAGTTAATTTGTGCAAGAGTATTTTAAAAATATATAGTACAACGAAAACTTTTAAAGCATACCATAAAGTTACAAATTTAAAGATTCTAGAACATCTTATGAGGTGGATTCAATAACGTTAACAGTGTCGTTGTGAAAAGTCCCACTCTGCAATGGAACTTTTGTACAACGACATCGATATTCTATTTCATCCTCCTCTGCTGAGTTTCCTAAAAATAGTCAACAACCCCAACGAAAAAATTAGAAATCACTCCCTTTTTAAAAGATTTTATAATAACATTTGAAACCTCATTTCGCCACGCGTCTGATATCATTTGACACATAACGTCTACAGGAATAATAGTCGACTTATACACTCGACTTACTAGAAATTTACTATCTCGTTATCAAAGATAGGGAGCCAACCTATTGACTTATACGCCAGAAATTTGCTATCTCGTAATCATAAATAGGGAGTCGACTTATACAACAGGATATACGATAATTAAAGGGAAGTAACTCTTATGTTTTACTTGCTCAAACAAAGTAAATTTTATATAGTTCGCTGTTTTTGAAAAGTTTTATATTAATTCAAAATCATCTTGCAAATAAAATTTTAAAAAAATTCTTTTTTTTTGCGTCAAACAAAAATTAAAAAAAGATTCCTTTTTTTTTTTTTGAGACGGGAAAACTACTATATCCAGTTAATTTAAGTTTATTAACTGATGATTAAATAATTTTACGGTAGTTAATTATAACAGCTACGGTTGATTATTAGACGTATAATACAACCATTTTATATTTTTTTGAAAGCTATAAAAGATTTTATGATATAGGATATTAATTCTGCGCGAGATTTCAGAAATGTAATAACATGATAAATCGTAAAAAAAAGTATAGCCATATATTTCGACATTTTTCTAATTTTCATGTTGTTGTTGACGTATGCCTATTTAGGCAAGGTGGCGCCATCTATGGCCAAGAATTCGACTTCTGCAACACCATACGTCGCACTCGTTTATAGGGCGCACCCATTCATACATCCATCCACAGATCGTAATTTTTGACCTGAATCAGAGAACAATTGATCTCCAATCCAGTACCCCCAGAGGTATAGATTTGTTATGGGAACATGGAGGACTTTTGCGACTCGACAGATTTAACGTGCATCAGTCACTTTACTACACGGGGAGTCTTTGGCCGGCGATGTTCGAACCCACGAACTCTCGGACATGGGCCCAGCTCCCTACCGACCAGGCTATCCCGGCCTCACTAATTTACAAAGGTCACTATTTTTGTTTTTTTAAATGAAATTTATTAACTCTCATGATAATATCGTATTTAATAAATATTATAATCAATAATAATCGCAATATTATCGTATTTAATAATTATCGTTATCAATAATAATCGCAAGAATATTGTACTTGGTATTTATCGCCGTCGATAATTTTCATCCTCCATCTGATATTTAACGTCATTGATAATTATCATGTATTATTAAATCTAATGATAATACGACATTCAATAATTAATTTAATCAATAATTGCAAGATTATTGTATTCGATATTTATCACCGGCAATAATTATCCAGGGGATATTTATTGTCATAGATAATTATCAAACATTTACAATTTTTTCTAAAGATATGGTATTCCCGAAGAACACTTTTTAAAATATCGTTAACGCGATGTCTAAAAAATTAAAAATATTTCACGATATATAGCTCTGCTCGAATTATTATACTAGCAATGTAAATTGGAGCTCTAAGCAAAGGACGTTTAATGAAACAAATTCCATTTAATTTTGTGTAGTCCATTGTTAAACCAATGCACATAATTCATAACACTCAAGAAGTTTCATACTTTGAGAAAAATACGTATTTTAATTGCATGTAGGCCCTTTCATCAAATAACGAGAATATGATTAATTCCCAACTCTTGCTTGGTCCCTTTTAAAATACTTGTATTAATGATTCACTCTAGAATCTAGATTAAAAGAGACATCCATCTCTATACAGATTTTTAAATCTCGAGTAAATCTGAGATAGAACATTCATTAGTCAAAAATCTAATTATAACCGCTTGTTACATTTTGATTAAAACTAACAAAATGGGCGAAAGAGAAATTAATCTTGTAAGAGACAAGTTCAAATTAACTGGTATATGTTTACCTAATGAGTATGATTGTATTATAAGCTTTTTTGTAAGAGTATATGTGTTACGAATTTCGTATTTTTAACTTAACTTTCTTTCGTTATTTGTAAAAATCAAAATAATTAATACTACTAATAACACATACTAAAATAATTCATTTCGAAATGACGAGTTTTTTAAGAAATATATTAAAAAAACGGAAGGACAAATAAAGAGTACGGTTTCCTGCTTTCTGCAAAAGGAACTAACTTATTCTCTTCAAGGTTCAAAATTAATAGCAAAGCTCATCACTAGATGGCACTGCTGATAGGAAAACTTTAAAACAATAATTTTTGGGGTAAAGCGTTGGTTAAATTTATCCTCAAATAACGCCACTGTTTTTGCTACAAATAGTTATTATTTTGAAAGCATTGTTTTATAGTTATTTCAGTTTGCAACACCGTATGTTAATGAACTATGTAATCATTGAAACTTTTTGAGAAGAAATAAACTAATTTCATAAGCAGAATGCAGCAAATCGTACAATTTAATCATCATTTGTTTTTCTTTAATTGATTCTTCAAATCCTCGGTTATTTTTGAGACATCCGCTATCCGAAATGCCTTGTAGGAAAATTTAATTAGAGTTTTGATTGATAAAGTAAAATTTTTAAAACAGTCTGCGAAAATATCGGTGAACACTTAGTTTGAAGTTTATATACTAAGTTTAGGTTTAAATAAATCGAATTAGTTCAAAAAAGTTTTATTATTGTTAAGACTTAAAAGATTATGGAGGGATGAAAAATTGAACTTCTTAGAAGTGACTTTTATATGAACTTAGCAGGTTCTACTTACTTATTTTAGTCGTCCTATTTCCCTTATTCGATTTTCTTCAGAATTAAAATTTTACAATAAATAAGACAAAGATTTTATGATAATATCATTATTACAAAATAACTTCATCAAAATCTTCAAAAACCTTTAACCATATTTTTACAAAAAGTCATTTTTATACAAATTAAGAATAAAACATTTTTTACATATTTTCTTCCTTTAGTTTTTTGGCTGCTTGGAAACGTCTAAATTCACCTAAAACAGATTTTTTTAAAAATCTAAGTTTTATGGAAAAATGTAGAGTGGTTCTTTCATAAACTTTAAAAATGCTTTTCCTTGATAAAAACCTTGTTCTAAACATGGTTTGATTAATGCAACGTGTCCCAAAAGTTAGGTAACACAAGAAGCTCTTCAATAAATTTCAAAACACAGATTTTTTACAATTACTTTACAGTAAGAATAATAAACAGGTTGAGAGAAAATTCAAGAGAAACGAAAGGCAAAACCTAAAAAAAATTAAAGCAGTAAAAAAGAAAATTTCAATTTTACTTGCCACTAAAGTAAATAAAAGTAGCATTTTTATAAATTATGTCACCTTAGAAAGTTGTAACATTTCCAGTTGTCATCATTAATCCTTGAAGTTTAAAGTAGTTTTCTGCATTAAGAAGTTTTGATAAAAATAATCTGAAATAAAGTTTATTTCAGAAATCTGACTTTAAATAAATTACTCAATGGTGAGAATTACAAACCACAATTACGATATGAAGAACCACATAGGTCAACTTTGAGAGGAGATAGAAAAAATCATAAATTGGCTTTAAACTGTAATTTTTCCACTTGGTTTACCATTTATTAATCATGGTCTTAAAATTTTCACATTTAAACATTTAATGCGTAAAAGAATTTTTTATTTTTAAGGTGTATTTTTTATAGCAGTTTTGTTTCTTGCTTACATACTAATTCTCGATATACATACACATCTTTTTTAACTTCATTTTTGGCAAGAATTTTAAAAACATAGGACGGCGATTATAAAACACCCTGTATACATTTAATTTTTCTTTTCCGGATAACTTGCATATTTTTCTTTTAAATACCAAGTAACATTGATTAGATTTCAATCATTAATTGTAAAAATTAATTTTAAAGAAAATTATTATTAACTTTGATGAAATTAATAGTAATGTCTTGCAACATTAAAATTATTCATTTATTTTTTTTAACAGACTTACGGACAATTGCTTTTAGGACTCTGTTATCTTCCTACAGCTGAAAGAATGACAGTTGCAGTTCTCAAAGCAAATAATTTAAAACAACAAACAGAAAAATGTGAAGGTGCAGGTGAGCATAATTTAAATATCTAAATGGAAGAATAAAACATACCTACATAAGTTAAGAAAATATCCTATGCTTACCATAGGAAAAGAGATTTAGTTTTGGTAAAGACCTAATAACTTTCGTATATTGAACTATTAAACTTAAATGAACATTTTCAAAAACGGCATCATTGAAACCCTTGTGGAACTCAATGCATACTAAAATCTGTAAAAATTTACAAGATTTGTATGTTTTCAAATAACAGCAATTTAAAAGTTACTTATCTTGAGGAGCTAATTGGACTTTTTGTACACATAATGCATTTACATTTTCATTATAGTAGAAAATTTTATTTGCATCATATTATAAAATAATTAAGTAGTTGTTTCTTGAAAACATATAGCATTGCTTTATAACTGTTATGAAAAACAGAATGTCTAAATTTTATTGTTTTCTATTCATAGTATTATAACATTGGAATGATACATTAAGTATCATTTCTTACAGCTTTTAGTCTGGTCAATCTAAATGTGTTTATAACTAATTGGGTTTTTACAGCAAGGAAAAATAATTTCAAATATAATTTGAAAATCAAATAATGTTCTCTCTCTTTTAGAACTAGCTCAAGTTTGTTCAAACGCTGCAATTTTATAACTATAAAAATATTATAGTAGATTATCTAACATCTTTGAAAATTTGGGTACCAGTTATTCTGAATTTATTTCACTAATTATAACAAGGAATTAAAACTAGCACAATTGACAAGGATAAAAATCAGTTCACACACAAATAATATACCATTGGAAACCTTTCCAGTAAATTCTTTATGACTTGCAAAACTAGTTTTGAAACTAAAAACTTCTATTCATCTCAGTTTTAATCTCATGTCTCAAATATATTATTAAAATGATTCTCAAACATTATTCCTAGCAGATAGATTCTCAATTCTTAGCAGTAATACTTTGATAACAAAAAGTGCAGAAATTTCTATATTATCAAAGAGTTAACATCAATAGGTTTATAATTATCATGGAAATCTATTATCCTACTTCAAAAAAGTAGTCTTATTCTTTTTGTCATAAAAAATTAGGCTCAACCTAGAAGCATTCAACAAATTTCTATTTATTGCTTGGACTAAAAGTGCATTCAATACCTCATTTTTACAGTGAATCAAGTGTTTTACTTTAATTTTTTAGACAGTACAACTAATTAAGAGTTTCAAGATACAACTTTTCCATCTTGATATAATGTTTCGCAAAACGAGTTATAAAAAATAACAGAAAAATATTTCAAATTTATGCTTACTAAGCTTCAGCTGATCGAAACAATTCCATCATAAAAATAGTTCAAAACCCATCTAAATAAATTATCTTTCAAGCAAAATAATTAGATAATATACTTTTTTAATGAACTTCTTATAAAATTACTTTTTAAACAAAACTTATGGATTTTATAAAATTATAGTACAATTTGTAAAGAAATTTTAGCAGCTGTGCAAGCACAAATTTCACAGTTTTAAAGCAAACCTTAATAATATTTGATGAGGAGGCACACCGTTATGTGTTAAACAGTTGTAAATAATATTTAATAAAAAAATATTGTTATACAAATACTAGTTAAAAAGATTTTTTTTAAACAATTTACAGAATGAGAGTTTTATTTCTTTGTTTACTCTAATATTAGGAAAATTGCAAAAAAAAATTTATTATAAAACTATTGTAAATAAAAAAAACATTTTATAGTTTGATGTGCATGAGTTTAATAAAAAAAAGCTCAAAATTATAAGCAGTTGCTATCATACTAGAATTTTTCAGGTCCATTTTTTTAAATTTTATTATAAGTTATACTTCATGTAATAAACAACCCAAAGTAACAATATTTAAAACTTTAAATATCCACTAAAGATAATTATTTTTATGAAATTGAATTCAGCACTTTCTTTGTCTTTGTAGTTTTGTAATACATTCTACCAACTGAATTTCGTTAAATTTATTACCTACACAAAAGTTAAGTCAGTCAGTCATGGCCCACAATACAATTACAGGATAAAATAAAAGATACTGCCCATTCATGTTATGCCAAAAGAAATAATAAATTTAATGAAATTTAAGACAAAATAGTTATAAATTTTTTTTATTGCAATGAGTGCTTTAAGTAGATTTTAAGGAATAAATAGTAAAATATTTTGTAGTACAAATTTAACATAGCATACTAATGTTAATTATATTGTTTTTTTTAACAGCATTTTACATTGTGTCATGGGAAATTATAAACTAACCCAAGTAATCAAATTTAGCCCTTTCCTTATCTTTCTAGTTTTTTTTAACACACTCTAACAGCTAAATTTCATTAAATTTATTATCTACTACAACACTACAATTAATGGATTAAAATGAAAGATACTCCCCATTCATGTTATGACAAAAGAATAAATAAATTTGATGAAAGAGATAAAAAAAAGTTATAAATTTATTTTATTCCTAAGAGTGTTTTAAGTAGCAGATTTTCATGAATGAATCGTAACATTTCATAGTACAAATTTAATATAATAAACTAATATTAATTATATTGTTTCTTCTAAATAGCATTTTATGTTCAAGTGATGGCAATTTATGGTGGAAAAATTTTTGAAAGAAGAAAAACCTCAAGTCGATCCTCATCTCAATTTCCGGTTTTCAATGAGATGCTCATGTTTGATGTACCCTTTACAAAGCTAGATCACATAGTTTTATTGGTTGCAGTTTATAACACGATTCCTGCAACTTCTTTGGATGAACCAGTTGACACACAGAGGCAAAAAAATAAAGATGTATGCATAGGAAAAGTTGTGATAGGTTCCTCAGGCAAGAAGAACATACTGAATCACTGGAATGCAATGAGAAATTCTCCAAGAAGGCAAGTAATACAGTGGCATGAACTAAGATAGATTGCTTGTGCAACATTATATAAAAAGACGATATGCTAGTAATTTTCTTACGAAGAAATACAAAGTATTTGTAATACATATACTTGGTGGAATATTATACCATTTAATCACTGTCATAAAAAATGGAATAAGTTCAATTTGGATAAAGAAAAAAATTATAATTGAAATAGCATATATTTTGAGAAGATCATATTGTTGTGGTATTAATAAAATGTGTTTGTGTGTGTTGTGAAGAAGTATATATTTTATTTTGTAACAACTGTCAACACAAAGATTGATGATAAATTCAAAGCATAAATCCTTTCATTTCAATAGTATAAATTATGAATAATGTATAAAGTGAAAAAAATTGCTTGATTCAAGAAAATTTGCAATTTTTTTAAAGACACAAATTTATACTTTTTTATTAGTAAAATTTAAAGGGACGAAAAAACAGAAAAATTAATGAGGGATGGGAGATTGCCCTAAAGCAAGAAAATTTACTATAACCCTTGATGGACTGTTGAGTTAAGCAGTAACTCATTGTTTTGTGACTTATAAAACCTGTAATTCATATCATGCAAAAAAAATATACTAGCTCTGTAAACTATTTTGCAAATAGATAATTTTAAATATTAAGTCTTGATCATGGGTCCAGAAGAAGAAAAAAATTAAAAACAAAAACTTTATTTTAAAACATTAAGAGAACAAAAAAATTCTGATAAGAAATGGACATGACAATTAATGCTTAATCATAGAAACATGAAAAATTCTTAACAAAATTTTGACAAACTAAAGCTTAAAATTTTCAATTGTCATAATAATGAAAATTTTAAAACAATATTGTTATAGATTCTAAAAAAAAAAGTAATTCATTATACTACAATAGAAATTTTTTAACTTTTAGAATACTTTTACAAATGTCGTCATTGAGTTTAAGGAATATCTTTAAAACTTAAATAAATAAAAATTCCACACACAACAGTAAGTACATCTAGTGTATAGATAATGTACAGTATCTACATGAGAATGCATATAATACTTTGATGAAATTATAGAAAGCATTAAACTTACTATCAGCAAATGTCTTTAAAGTGGAGTATTTGATCAGAAACATCATTCATCAACAACTATTTTTAAAAGGTTAAAAGCTGATGCATAGAAAAAGAAAATCCAATTTAATCATTATAATTCATAGTTAATTAATTTACAAAATGATTATCTTACAATTGAAGAACTTGGTGCAAGAAGATTTTAAGTGATACTTTTTAAATAAAATCTAGATTTCTGAAAGTAAGATCTTCTGTTAGCCATATCGCATGTTAGCAATAATATTAATTTATTTTGCTTAATCATTACATTTTTCAGATCTCAAGTAAATAAACAAATAAATAAAGGTAAGTAACAATCTTTGAGAGTTTTTAGAGTGGTAGAAACTTCCTAATGCATTTAGTAACTGATAGTAAATAAGTAGCCATAGAAGGACTCTTTTTCTTTTAAGAAGAAATTTATAACGAAAATTGTTACAAATAATTCAAATGGCTCACCAATTGAAAGCTGGCAAAAACAAGAAATAAGCAAAACATTATCTTTTTTCTATTACTAAGATATAAACTTTAAGATATAAGACAAATTTAATCAAAAATCAACATATTAGCTAGTTTAGCCATTAATGATCCTTAGCATTGCAATTTTAACACTTTTTTCTTGTTCCAAGATGCAAATCACAGAAGTTTTACTTCATAATATATAATAAAATTATAAAAGAATATAAGCTACGTATTTCTCAACAATACGTATCTAACATTTTTAGCCCAAAGAAAAGGGAAAAAATAATAATCATTAACAAAAAGACATTCATAGCTTAATGGCTACTTTTAAGAAAAAGAGAAATAAAATATGTATTGGTGAAAAAATAGATAATTGGATCATTGCAACCAAATAAAAAATTTTGCACATTGTTGCAATTAAGGCTCAAACAAATATTTACACTACGCAGAGGATTTCTTTAACATGCATGTTAAAATGAATTTGTCAGGAATGACGGTAATTTGAAACAAAATTTATAGCAGAATTCAATAATTCAAAATGATTTAAAAATCAGGGAATTATCTTTATTTCATACCAGGTATATATAAATATTAATATGATTAAAGAAAGATGGAAATATCAACACATAATTCAAAAAATTGTTTTCCAAAAATTATAAGACAATACTTCCAGGAAATAACCACTTCAAGCATTTTGAGGAGTTACAGGTACCCTATGGAGAGAATATTTTTATTTAAAAAAGTCTATTCAAAGTTTTCTAAAAGAGCCTTATAAAGTTTGAAATATAGGCTTTAAAATGGAAATATATTCATCAAAATCTTATATTAAAAGCACAAATGAAAATGCATAGTTTTGTATAGATCTCTTAAATATTTTTAATCAGTTTAAAAAAAAATGAATAGCAAAAGCTGAAAAAAACAATACTATTAAAAAATTGTAAGTCTCACTTAATGCAGCTAACCTAAATTAACAGTAGGATGAGTTTTAAGAAAATTGCTGGTGAAATAGTTTTACCTTTTTAAATGTCAACTTAAAACCTATGAATACATACTGAAGAAATGCAGTTGTATAAGAAAACAATTTCATTTTTAGTTAGAGAGAAAGTTAAAAAAAAATCCAAAATTAACATAAAAAAGGGGTGCTAACTGATCAGTTTTCCTTTAAAGATTTTATAAAACACTAGACAAATAAAATCTAAAACATACAGAATTAGTTATTTACCGGCTACAGTGAAAGACTCACTCTGAGATAACTAGAAGCAAGTGATTATTAAATAAACTTTCGAATTATTCATACAAAGTGGTGGTCAAAATAACTTTATATCAAATTACTAATCGTAAATCATAGATTAAAACAAAGTTTGTTGTCACTCAAAAAATACTATACAAAAGGTAAAACAAGTTTGCATCACTGATAACACAAAAACAATACAGTACAATAATACATAACATTTAAAGTAACATAATTTATTCAAATATAGTACAATAACGACTTTTATAAATAACTATCCTACTGATTATTTAAAGCATCTATATTTGCTTGTTGTTTTTGCATTTCTTCAACTCTTTTATTCATTATTTCGGGTTGAATTTCCATATATGACATCATCAGTCTATGATTAACAGCAACACCTTTAGAAGAACATTTTTCAATGCATGATTCCTAAAAACATTTTAGGCATAAATAAGTTAAAAAAAACGATAGATACAATTACAATACAATTAAAACAGCAGATATCATTTATAATGAATAATCTACACAGCAATAAGAATTTTTAAAAGAAATTTCATTTGAGTATCAAAAAATAGACAAAAACATTATTCACCACAATGACACATTAGATTAAATGTATCACATACCAAAATCATAAAACAAGCATAACATTTTCTACTACACTACTGGGTATAAATTAGAACTATGAAACTGAAAGAAAAAACTAAATTTAACAAAAATCAAAAACTTCACTTTATTTCATATGAAAATTCAAATAAAATTATGAAATTAAGCTTCAACTATTCAGAGGAAAAAAGTCAAAAGATAAAATATATTGATACATTAATTTTGCGTGCAAATTTTATAGACAGACTAACAAATTTCTATCATTGCCACATTTTTTTTCCCAGTAAACTTCCCTTTAAAATTTTATGAAAATCATTATATTTGTATTAATTGAAAACAAATTTTAGCTTCATATATTCCCGACTAAAAAATTTTTAGAAAGAGAAAACAATAATGAAACTGTTATTATAGAAAACAGTATCTATCACAGAGGGTCAATTTTATTACATAAATAACTGATAAACTGATAAGGGCACCTTGTGTAGTTCTAGGCAGCTACACTAACCCTGATAAAAACTAAACATCCAGCTGTTTAAACATTTTCCCACTTCAACAGTAAGTTTAAACATTTTCCCACTTCAACGCTAATAAAATAAGTGTAAAATTAATGTCTGTATAAAATGGTAAATCGTTTTCATAAACAAATATAAACAGCAAATATGTTTAAATAAAAACAATAAGCCAAAACAAATTTGTGTGTCCAATGCATGCTACATGAAATATTTACTTGATACGAACAAGTAAAATTTGATAAATAAGTTTCTAAATGCAAGATAGTTTCTAGATTTGATAAATAAGCTTTTAACTTAATAAAAATAAATATAAAAAACAACAGATCCATATCTCTTAATGTTAGCATCATGAAATCCAAGAAAAGAAGTTAAATAAAAGTAACAGCTTTCATTTTACATGAGGTAATTACTGTCAAATTAACTAGAGCTCTGAGTATTTTTTCCTACTTTTTTTTTCTACTCAGTGTTTTCCCTACAGCACGAGAACGAAAGGAATCTCGCTTATTTTTTCTTTTCTTGCAATCAAAAATGAACAACGCAAGAAGATCGTGCACTCTATTAACCAATTTCAAAATGCGCGAATTCTCGCGAATTTTGGAAAAAATTTCGTCTTCTGCCATTTCGAATAAAATTCATTTCACTTTTCTCCCTTGATCTTTCATTATTTTCAACATCAATCCTTGTTATCTAGCTTCCCTATTTACCAGTATTGTTCAGAACCGTTGCGAACAGCAGAACACAATGCATGTAAATATTTTTTGTTTTTTTTAAATCTAGATTTTCTCAATTCCTCTGAACTAGTTCTGCTTGCTCCTTTCAATTTTCAAACTGTTATTTATTTTTATTGTTCTTATTTTCATTGTTTTTATTTGTCATATTAATTTAGTTCATTGGTGGAAAAACAAAACAAATGTAAAGCAATTTTCAATATCAATGAGAAAAAATATAAATGTGCTTTTGTTTAGTTTTTCAAAGACTGAAATAGTATTTAATTATAATTATTAATACATAAAAAAGTATTAAATTAAATGCTTAATATTCTCTAAATGATAATGATTATTATCAAGCAAACTGAATGAAATGTAACCTTCTATATAGAACTCAAAGGAAATACCAAACTGTCATCATTGACAGTTTGGCATGACTTCAATAAAAACTGAAGTTCAGATTCAAGTCTTCAAAACGTTCAGCTCAAGAGTGAATTAAAAATGCAAGGAGTAGGCAATGATGGCTACAATTCTTTATCACACCAAAGGAAAAAGTAAAACAATATTGCTTTAACTAACTATAATTTGTTCTTTGTACATATTACAATTGGACAATTGCCAAAAGAACAAGAGCTTCCAGCACAACGCCCTTAAATAATTGATACAGAGTTAAAAAAGGAGTATAATATTATGCAAAACGGAAACATCCAAAGATTTTTGTTTCCGATAAACTTCACCAAAAATGCTTTTCTTGGAATAGGAAACACGTTTATTTTATTTTTTAAAAGCGGATGCAAAACTAAAAAAGTTAAATATACCAAAAATATCCATTCTGTTATTGTGAGTGGTGACATTTCAGCAAATGAAAAAACACTCTTAGTTGTTCTAGAATATAAAGTGATAGCAAACTAGGACAAAAAAAACAACAACAACATGGCATTCTTGCCGTTTGTGGTTTTCTAAATACAATAGAAATTTCAAAACGAAGAAAAAAACAGTTGTCTTGAACAGCATGAAAAACAAAAACAATTCAAGAGTGTCACTAAGTATATTTCTCAAATTTCCTTACAACTCTAAAATAGCCACTTTATTTTATTGTATCACTACATGCAGTTGAAATTTGAAGCCTAAGCTAAGTGCTAACCCCTTCCAAAGTTTTTACTCTTTGAGACAAAATAACTCTGAAGAGTTGTAACAAATCATTAAGGGTTTATGGAAATATTTGTAGTTTTAAATTGCACAAATACGGACTTTATTAATTAAACTGTAAGTAAAAGCTTAATTTTTCTGCATCTTTTTTTACATGATATCAAATCCCACAACAGAATACAATTCATCAATTATTCATTGCTTAAATTAATTTAACATAAAATTTACTATATTTAACATAAAATGTACAACATTTAATTCATATTTTTACTATACATAGCACTAAAATGTACTGCATTTTACACAAAAAAAGTGAATTTATGCCCTCAGAAACATAGCACATCAGATATATTGTTATATTTGACAGTTAAAAGTGTAAAAAGATAAATATTTTTTTAAATTTATTATTATGTCTGAAAGCATTGTCTAAGTATGCACTGAAAAAAACTTATTTAAAAAAGAAAAATTATTTTATTTTATAAGTTGCGATATAATTTTTGTGACAAAATTTTCATATAGCATGTTCTTGTAAGTGCAGACAAATTTTCTGTTCTTAAAATAAACAAAAAAAAACCCTAATGTCAAACATTATGCATTGCATGTCAATAATTGATTAGATAATTTAGACGAACATTGTATAGTATGCTCCACAATTGCATTTCTTTTATTAGACATTTTATAGCAATAAAATTGTAGCTGGAAATATTTGCTTTTAGCTGTTTATCAATGTAAATTTTACGAAAAAAGATATTAACATCTTGTCTTTTTGAATCCAAAAAAATATTTAAGTATAACAAACATATAAATAGCATATAGAGTAATACTTAACATACTCGGCACTACTTTAAATTTAAACTAAAAAATTTTTTTTCACAAAAAATGGTCCAAACATTAACTACATTACAAACTGCATCAATAAGAAAGTTCGATTTTAAAATTTTATATATGCAGTAAAAACAAAAAAAATTATTATAGATTTTCAAATATTATAGTAAACATAGATATTTTTCTCTAGTTTGCCAGTAAGAAACAATTTTTTTTAAGAATGAAACTACTAATGAGTGTTATTTGAACATAACATTCCCGTCTGAGAATAAAAAATATTTTTGGTACCAAAAATAACTATTATTTCAAGAACAAAATAAATTAAGACTGGATTAACTTTAAGAGCCTTAAGAAACATGTTAAATTGAACTTTATCAACAAACATAAGAGAAAAGTAAAGCAGTTAGTTTAATATGAAATTTCAAATACATTTAAAAAAGTTATTGTATAAAATTAAATGCATTTCAGACAAAAACATCTTGAAGTAGATGTATATACAATAAAGACAGTGTGCATCTGCAAGGTCATATTGCCTCCCCTTAGACAATATGACCCTTTCTTAAAGCTTAATAGAAAGTACTTATATTTTAAAATTATTAAGATATTTAAAAATAGTATTTCTAAATATTTCAGAATTGAATTTATTTAGAAGATGCAAAGTCCATAAGTTCAATAATACAAAATACTTTTTTAATAAGTAACATTTACCAACATCCCTTTTCCAGTTGATATTAATTTTCACCTTGCTTTCTTGATATTAAATTCACCATTTACAAGCTACTTAAGATTCTATCATTCTTTTATTTCACTGTGAGACATTAATGATTGTATGATGAGGAGATTTATTTAAAGAAACTCTAAACGGCACAAATCATAATACCATAAAACACAATCCTGATAATTTCTTTTATTTATTTTATTTCAATGAAAATATTTCCATCCAACAACATTCAATTTCATCTATTTTTATATATAAATCAGAAATCAATCTTTGATCTGCAGCAACATTTCTTCAGCTAGTAATTTATTAAGTTTTCAACTAATTTTTTTTTACATTATTCAATCATCAAGTTCGTGGTCTTCTTTACCTTAATCTATTACTATGGATAACTTGTGTTAATTGTAGTGGTCCATAAAGTTTGTACAGTTCATAGTTATATCTTGTTTTCCAACATTTGCTCTGGACCAAAGATTGTCATGAGAATTTTTCATTCAAACATTCCAGTGAGTAATGTGCGTCCTCATTTGTGTTCCATTTCTCACTTGCAAAAAGTAAAACAGTTGTATCAGTGTCTTACACTAATTTAGCTTTGCTTTGAAACTGATGAGATTAAATTTTAATTGTATGTATTCTTAACCTTAAGAAGTACTTAATATATAGTTATCAATTTCTGGAATAAACACGTTTTATCATTAATTACTGAACTAAGCTACTTAAATTCATCAACATTTTCGAAAGTGTAACCAGTGATCTATTTTGCTTATTATTGTTTTTTATTTTTTTATTCTGTTAATGCAAAACTTCTCCTTCTCCATAAAACTCAGTGATGCGACAGCCCATAGAAGGCCAAAGGCTACTGTGCCCATCTGTTTTCTTGATCTTGGGCTCTGGGGTGCAGGAGCAGATGTTTCGGTCAGGTCGTCAGCCGAACACGGAACCCCCAGCATACCAGCCAACTTTTACGCATTTAGCGTAAAATTTTATTTCTATATTTAAAGTGGTAGTAAATTGTATGCTTTCTATATATTCCTTGCATTTATAATAAACCTTATTTATAATCCTTTTGACCACCACTATTTTTAAAAAAATTAAGAATACGTATAAAGATGTAATTCTCTTGCGGCAGTCTGCATAAGAACTCTCAAATTATAGCGTATGCTTATGCTTAAAATTGTAATTTAAATTCCATGTAACTACCACTGGAAAAAATCACCTTCGAAAGGATTAAAACTTGACAGGTATGCCCCAGTGTTTAGTTCCCAAGCATGCTTGGTACTCATTTATCGACCCACTGAAGGGATGAAAGGCTAAGTCAACCTTGCCCGTTCCTATGATCGAACCCAGGACCTGGGGCATGGGAGCATGAAGTGCTACTGGGCGTCCTTTCCATGAAGCAAACTCATTTTTAAATCATGTTTTTCCTCATTAAAATTTGTTTCTAACTAATACTCTGCTGAAGAGTAAAATGGAAGAATATGAAGGAAGGCAAAATAAGAAATCAAAAGCAGGCTATAAAATAGAGTATTAGTCTATAGAGGTATTAAACAAGTCAGCAGCATTTTTTTTTGCTCTGCAGAATTTAGGAACCGTTGTGACAATAGAGAATGTAGTTTCTACAATATAAAACCCTAATGCACCATTTTTACTTGCCATCTGGTAAACAACATGGACCATTTTATTGTAGTGAATCCTCCAGGATCAGCAAATTCATGTGCTTGGGTGCAAGGGAAAAGTTTCTGTTTATTCTAGTAGCATTTCTGCACCATAGTAAAAAATACTCTGGGAAAACCTGTGCTGTTACTACAAAGAAACCATGGTTCACATCTGTGTATAGATAGCATGAATTTTACTGATAGTTATGGTGTGGTTATTTTGATTTTCATGGATTTGTGGTTATTCTAGGATTTTGATTAGGAGGATTTTATGCCCATTGTATAGCAATTACACAACTAATGACTCTGCTGTCAGAAAAATTTTGCGGCAACATGAGCTGCACATTAAGTCTAATGTAGAATGCTGCACCATCCTGTGTAAATATTATCAAATCAAGACATCCTCTTTGCTACAGTTGTAAAGCCACAAAGTTTTGTAGCACTTCAGCATACCTATTACTAGTAATGGCTCCAGTCACTGATCAACTTTTAGGAATTTCCACATAAAATTAAGGACAAATGATAAAATATGCAAACAAGAACAGCTTAAAAGTGGCAGTTGTGTGAGTTAACACCACTGTTCAAATAAGAGTGTATTTCAATAAAATCTGCCATGATCATATATTATCAAGTTCTATTCAAGATAAAAATCTCAATAAAAAAAATTAATCAGGTGGCCACATCCAAGGAGCAATTCTTGAAGAGAATAGATATTATATAGGTAAAACTTCAACATCTGACGCAGAATCTTCTACATCGTTGAATCTAGGATCTATGCCTTCTGGAAGCACTGGTACCCTCCCTGCACACTTGCTGCCTCCAATTTAACAACAGCCATTGCTGAATATTCTGAATATTACTGAGTAACTTTGTGCCCCTTGTCTGGTTGCTGTATTAGAGTTTCTGTAATTTTAAATTGTTGAATAATGTTTCATAAATTTGCAATGCTAACCAGTTCTTTTCTCGATCATCCCTAAAATTCGTGCAAGGTAGCATTGTCACTCTTCTGCTGATAATAAAGTTTGACTGATAAAGCATAGTACGCATAACTAAGCATAGCAACTCTGAATGATAAATATTCTCCTGGTCTTTCCTTTTATATTCATGAGCGTTACGTAGAACATAATTATGGAAATTAATATATCTTATTTGGTAAACAGCAACAAAATGTCCCGGTTGGTGACTTTTGAGAACATTTTTTAAGAAATTGAAATCTCATGGTTAAAACCTCGTATATGGGTAAGCACTCATCAAATATAGTTATATTTTATTCAACAATACTTTGCATGCTGGAGAGCTCTGAATAGTTTAAGTTATCTAATGCCCCAAACAACAGAATATTTTTTAAAAATTTATATTGACCTGAGCATTAATCAGTTACGCTGACTAGAGCATTAAAAAGTTAATATTGAAATATTTGCTAATCTCACCACTGTTCCACATTCTATCAATGACCTTTTTTTCATAAAAATTATTTATTAAGATATCAAATCAATGCAATCTTTCAAAGCATTTTACTCAAAACTTGATTTTAAATTGATGATAAAGATATTTTCCATCTAATTAAACAGATTTTTTAGAGAAGAAACTCTTTATTTTTATTAGAAAAAACTTCAGTTTTTTGTTGGACTTCTCAATTATCTATTTTAATAATTTATTTATTTGCAGTTTCTCAACTAGTGTCCAAAAATCCTTATATTTTCAATAAAAGAAAATTCAGGAGAAAAAAAATCAACTATATGATGTACCGATTATTTAAAAACCATTAGCGACTATAAATAAAGTGAAATAATTGTCACAATAAAATACAGAATATCACATTTTAAAAACAAAAATGTATTTTAAAGTTTGAGAAGATTTGTTCAAAATCTAAGATGTGTCAAAGTATGTGTCAAAGGAATGCTCACTACAGCTTTGGTTTAATAAAAGATAAAAAAAAAATAATGTAATTGTATCAGTAAAGCAATAATTTAAAAAAAACAATATTTTATGTCTAAAAAAATGAAATTGAAACAAAAAATTAACATTGAAGATAAAACATTTATAAAATAAATACCTTTTAAGCATATTTTGTACAATAAGTTTTATTTAAGTGTACCAAGCAACATTCAAAAATGATTTCAATCCTATCACTCTTTAATTGACAACATACCAATCGAGACACAAATTTGTTCAAAACATTCAATAAATATAAAGAAACAAAAATCACTACATATATGGTATAGTATGTAAAAAAATCCTCTTTCAACCTGCTTGCTTTTATTTATTAACATTGCAATGAGAGTTAAAATGAATAATAAAAACTTACCTCAGTTGGTGTCAACTGACGACCATTAAAATTTTCAATACATTGATTAAAACAGGTTTCAGCCATTTTGTTGTAAATGTATAAGAAATCTTTCATCTAAAAATTATATAACAATATTAAAACAGTGCTGATTTACTTAAAACAATATTAGTAAATAAAAATACTGAAATACAACAAGCTATTGAGTAGTTTTAATTTAAGGCCCTATCTGAATAATGGACCAAGTCACCTATTGCTTCTTTTTAGTGCCAAATAGATAGGCAAATAATGAAAAAAATACATTCATTTCATTTAAGGCTCTGTATCTCAAAATAAACAAAGATGAAATTATAACACTATTCAAATAAGGCCCTTAATTAATATGTATATTAATGATATCCAATCATAATGCTATATACTCACAAGTGCAATATTTTAATAATCAAATTACTACTAATACTAAAGATCATGGTTGGCAAAGATTAGAGCATGATAGTAAAAACTATGACTTTTATCATCCTGTCCAAAACTATCAAAAACCCTTTTATCAACTGTCAGAAACTCTTCTGTCTGTATTTGAAGATAATTTATTCAGATTTAATCGAATTTTATTTTAAGCAATGCCTAAAGAGTGAGAAATAAAAAATAAATAATAAAATACAAAATTAATAGCTTATTCAAGTTAAACTATTATTAAATTCGAATCCGTGTCCGCGTAATTTCCTATCTTTTATTCACGCAATATTTTAATTATCAAATTACTGCAAATACTGAAGATCAAGGTTAGTAAGGATTAGAAGATGGTGGTAAAAACCATTGCTTTCATCGTCCTGTCCAAAACTATCAAAAACAGTCCAAAATTGTTCTGTTTGTATTTGAAGACAATTTACTCAAATTAAAGATCAGATTTAATCGAAGTTTCTTTTAAGCAATGCTGAAAGAGAGAGAAATTAAAAATAAATAATAAAATATAAAATTAATAGCTTATTCATCAAATTATTAAATTTGGATTCATGTCTGTAAAAATATTTAATGATAAACGTTGTATTGAAATAATTTTCCGACATATTTATAAATTTAATTTACTTTCAGATAAAAGATATCTATTTTAAATCGATCAGTATCACACATCGACATTCAATTTGAATAAGACTTTTCCCCTTTCTTTCTAGATATTAATTTTAAATTATTCAACTGAGTACTTTTAGAAAACAATTTTTACCCTTTGTATTTCATGCTTTCTCTTTTTGGGTAATAATATGTTTGTCAAATTCAAAATGTTTCAGCCAACCCAAACCGCAGATAGAAACAACATTGGCATTTGGCATCATTACAACATACCAATTTACAAGGTTAGAGGCAAACTCCGAAAATTCATTTCGAGAAAAGAACACTTTCAAGTTTTGCATCTAAATCATTATTTCATTTTTCATTACTATGCATCTCTTAGTTTTGCCTCAATTCTAAACATAAAACAGAAGAAAACAAATTTCTCATATTTTTTTATCAATATATACTTAAATATAATTAGATTTCGTTTTTTTTTCTTTTTCAAAGTATTGCAATTCTTTATCAGTGCATTTATTGACTAGAACAAATCTCAATATACCATAGTAAATAGTTGTTTTTAAACTCTGTCTTATACTGTCCATATCTAGAAACAGTAGTGTTATTTTTGGGGAACAATTTAAAAAATGACTATAACCAACCAAGAAGGTTTATAACTGACTATAAAAAAAGGAATAATTTAATATTAATATCTATTAAACTAATTAAAATTCTATTATTAATTGGGGATCTGGACTTTAAAAAACATACTAAGGATGTAAGGATAAAAGAAAAAAATAGCTGTTTTGTTCATGAACTTAAACACAAAACTAAATAAACTATTAATAAAGTTTAAGCATATTATTTGAGTTTATGTAATATATCCATGGTTGGCAAGTTTTTGATAATTGATGGTTTTATCTAATTTGGTTTTAACCATCATGTTAAAAATCTCTTTTGACATAATTTTTGACAATTGTGGAAAATATAAATTTTAGTGTGGAAAGTTATTATTAGCTATTATGAATATATAATAATTTTAAATAAAAAGTAGATGTAAAATTTCAATTGATTGATCTATTATATTCTTTAATCATTTTAAAAATAAACCCTTTTTCTACTGTCAAATAATCAAAATGTTGATGAAAAAATCATATTCTATTAAAAAATATATTAATTGTCAAACATACTAATTAAATTAAAACTATAAAAACATACTAAAATTTATATGTATTAGTAAATTTATTCAAATAACTGAATTTAATATTGTCAATAACTTAATTAAACATTTGAATTGATTGAAAAAATTAATAACAGATTTGAACAAATATTTATATTTTTAGGAAAATAATATTATTTTACTCATCAGGAAACAGATATCATAATTTATAGATAATGCTCATGTACAGTGCGCCAAAAACAAAAACATACCACTCTGAATAACTTCTGATCTAATGATCGAATCTTCACATACTAGGACTCAATCTTAATGATTTGAGGTGGTGATGTCAAATATGCAAATTATTCAGTGCAGACAATATTTTAAGTTACAAAATCAGACAAAAAATTTTCAACTATTATTAAATAAAATAATAAAAAAAATATTTACCAAAATTTATTTTTGCATGGAATTATCTTTGGATAAAAAAATTAAATAATTGCGTGGAAAATTTTTCTAAATTCACTTAAAAAATTCTCGAGATATGGTGAAATACGCAAAGAGTAAAATTAACGTTAAGAGGTTCAATCTTTGGATCACCCTCCTGACCAAACTATTAGGACCATTTTTCCCAGATTGCGGCTACCCCTATATTTTGGGGGTCAGACATCCATATTCGTTGAAGAAAAAAAGGCATGTTTATTCAGAGAAGATGCGTTTTTGTGTCTGATGTCATAACTTAAAATATCATCCGCACTAAATAATTAGCATATATGCTAATTATTAACTTCAAATATATTTGAAGTTACACCCTCAAACCATTAAGAGTGAGTTCTAGAACTTGAAGATACAATCATTAGACCAAAAGTTATTCAGGGTGAACCTTTTTTTTGGTTCATTGTACATATAAACATAACAGCAAATATTGAGAATCCAAAAGAAATTTACAAATTGAAATGACGTAATTATTGACAGCTACTTCAGTTTTACTGAGCCGTAAATCATAACATATAAGAATTAAAATCAATATTTATAACGATAGCAATTAACAGCTCATGGTTATTATATGTAATATAAAGTGACAAGTTATATTATAATGTATCAAACATTAATGATTTTAAAGTAGAAATAGTACCATATTTTTTGAAAAAGTGGCTAATAGTTTCAAATATTTAGGATAAATTTTTTTATACATGATATGTAATATAAATTATTATTGCAGTAATTATAAAGAAAGTATTGCGCCTGACTTAAACAGTTAATAAATAGTGATTAAACTAATAAGATATCGCCAATGACAGGAAGGAAAAAAACTTGTCTTAGACTTTTGACAGTTTTTGTCAGTTTATTACATGTCATATCAAAAACCAGTTTTTGATGTCAAAAACATAACCCAGACTCTACCTGTGTGCAAGGAGCTTTAATTCTGTAGAAGATAAATAAAAGCAAGCTCTTTTTAAATTATTCATTAGAAAAATATGTATATTTGATTTAGTGATCTTATTCATTTTTGTCAGAAACTCTAACTACACTTAAGTATTGATATCAGGCTTTTAAAGGAAAACAGAAGTTAAAAAAAGAAATTGACCATCACAAATAAAAATCCATTTGTAATGGGTTTTTATTCAAGAGATTTTTTATATACTTTCTATTTGTGTTTTATTTTTAACATATTGCATTACAATGTTAACCAATTGATACACGAACGTAAACAAGTGCAAACTGGTTTCAGTCGCATAAAAACAATGAAGCTGTATAGTATCACCTGATAGTTAAGATTTTGCATAGAATCTTAGAGTGTGTCTAATAATTTGGTCACGAACTGTAATCATGTAAGGCAAAATTGGAAATAATACAATATGATTGTATTGAGGAGTGTATTGTTGGAATGTATAAGCACTTACAATTAGCGAAGTAAAAAATATGTATATAAATCTTAATCTAAAGATTTGTTTAAACCACAATTTATAATTACTTAAACATTCAACATATTGCAGTACTGTCAATAGCACCATCTATTGAAGAATAAGAAAATTATTTTTGCCATCAGCGGATATTTAATCACCAAATTTTTAGTTAAAAATTTCTTCAACAAATAAGGGGAAATTTGAGAATATACGGGTACACAGGAGACAGATG
This sequence comes from Parasteatoda tepidariorum, assembly GCF_043381705.1. NCBI lineage: Eukaryota > Metazoa > Arthropoda > Arachnida > Araneae > Theridiidae > Parasteatoda > Parasteatoda tepidariorum. Next base: position 51,280,103 of record NC_092215.1, on the reverse strand, counting down.
TAAAATACAGGAGTCTTCGTTAAAAAACAGGAGACTTGGCAGGTATGCTACATTATGTTCTGCTAATTTTATTATCTTCATCTACATCTCATTGCTCATTATGGTGTCATATTTATTTTATAAGTATAATTTGTTTAAGAAGTTATCATATGATTATTACACAAATCTTTCGTGTTTAAAGAATGCTATCCCGTGGAAGAAACTTTTCATGGGAAATTTTGTTTCGTCTCCATTAATATTTTAAAAATTTAGAAAAAAGTGAGTTAAGGTAAACTTAGGGTAAACAATGAAATTTCAAATACTGAAAAAAAAATTACAAATTATAACAGAATTGCTTCCTTACAGCGTAATCTTGCCTAATCCTACCATAATTTGTATAATTCAAGATTTACCTGAACTCATTATTTCTGAACTCACTATTTCTGAACATTTACCTGAACTCATTATTCTTTAAATTTCTTATGTAGATGGAGAAAATTTGCCATGAAGGATTGCTCCTGCATAGTGACCTCTTAATAGCTAAATAACAGTTTCTGATCCAGTTTTAAGTATTTAATTCTGATTTACTTCAATACCTTTGTAAAAATAATTATGAAATAGAATTGCTTATGTAACAGTTGAAATGAACTAGAATATTTGTGTCTCTGTAGAGTTATTTACTATTGCATTTCTCTACCTATTACTTCACTGAAGAATGACAAACACGCATTTAAGTTTATGTCAAAAAGGCTATCAAAAGATTATGCATTATAAAATTTATATTGAACGTCTTTGTTATAGAAATTAAATCCTTAATTTATGTTGATAAAATATTAAACATTAAGTGCGTCATTTGTCCCTGGCCAAATTATTAGACGCACTATAAGAGTCTATGTAAAATCTTAATTACCAGGTGATACTATACAGCTTTAATGTTTTTATGCAACTGAAACCAGTTTGCCCTTGTTTTCAAAGACTAATTTTTAAAAAATATTTTTTTGTCCATTAAAAGAAGCAGGTAAAACAAAAAAATATTTTTTTTTAAATAAGTCTTTGAAAACATTAGAATTAATCCATCACGAAAGAGTCATTTTCTCACAGTGAGGGAATGAAAAAATAAGCATTGTTTGCTTTTGAAGTTTATACTCAGGAATGAATTAAAATAACAGATACTCTTAAACTATCCCATAAAAAGAAAACTAGAACACTTATTAGTATACACTTTTGGAAAATAAATTAGCTTTATCAATTATAAAAGTGCTCTTTTCTCAAACAAAGGGAATGAAAAAAATAAGCATTATTTGCTTTTGAAGGTTATTCCCATAAATAAAGTTAATATATCTATATATATTCAACTGGCCCATCAGAGGAAATTAAAACACCTATCAATACATTTTTAGAATATAAATAAACCTCATAAATTGAAATGATTGAGAATGCCAGGGAGAATTCCATATCGTGATCTGTGGCAGAACAATCGCCAAGTTGTCTTGGAAACTTCCAGACAGAGGCCCGCGAGAAACTAAAAAAAAACATCACAGAAAGGGATCAACTCGAGTACATGTAGACTTAGATTACTTCTAGATGTAGGAAACATGTAGATGTTTGCCCATGGGTGGCCAACCCATGGGGAAACATCTACATGTTTCTTTTTTTAAATTTGCAAGTTTAAAATCTATTTGGCACCTCGGAGATTGTAGTTGGAGCAACAGATCACGATACGGAAATATCCCCGAGAATGACACAATAATTCGTTAGTATGGCAACAAAATAAAATTAGATCTAATATCAATCATCAAAATGGAAAAACTTTTTCTCATGATTTCAACTCATAGAAAAAAGAAATGTCACAGGTATTAAATGTAATATAGAACTATGTTCACTTTTCGATTTTACAAATTCTGCACAGTAATATAAAATTATTTCTAAAATGAGATCACTTCATAACAGCATCAACACATTAACTAAATTTAAGTATTTTCCTACTTTGTTAACCGCATGATCATCAGCTTCCATTTTTATAGTCTTATTAAAACAGGAATAAATTTAAAGTGATCCCATTTAAAATAGACAGAAAACAAAAATCTTTCTAAAATTGAATTATCTTTCAAAATTAGTAGGAAGAATTCAAATACAAATTGTTCAAAGCCGACTTCCAGATATAATTAACTGACAATATATATCACAATTGAATTCAACAAAAAAGTAAAACGTTTTTTTTTCCTTCACGATATAAACAAACAGCTTTGGGTGATTGTGATTGATGAGATTGATACCTCACTTTTGGCAGCCTATTTCTGCTGCGTGAAAGATCTTTTTAGCTTCAAAATTCGTGAACCTCTTCGGTGACTGATCTCACCCAGTAACTGAAATGACCATTCTCACTGAATAAAAAAAATCCGAAGTTAAATATTTTTATCAGCGAAACCCTATGAATGGTGTTTTCTACACTATACCGTCCATACTTCCGGGTTACTGTCTCCGGTGTATTTTAAAGCCATTGGGGTCACAACGTGATCATTGTGTTTTGAGATTCTTGCACACGTGGTATTTGATTACTTATTACTTGTGGTTACAATGTTAACAATACTTGTGTTAACAATGATAAAGGTGCTAACACTAACGTAAGATGGTACACATCTAGCAGCAAGAACAAACAGTAATTAACAAATGAAAAGAGGCCAAATCAGGACAGCCATAAAAGCGAGTTAATTAAAATGTAGCAACCATGCCATCTATCTTAGCATTATATCTATCAATAACTAAAACAAATTTTCACTTCAAACTCACCAGAATTACATAATAACATTAATATCTAATGAAATACGGCAGATTTGAGCTCAGAAATTATCTAATTTATTTCTTTTACTGAAAACCAAATTATCCGTTTGAAAATATCGCCTCGCAGAATAAGCTGTAATAAGCAGTTGCAAACTTTCTAACCGGAACTAGAGCAGGTATCAAGCTCAGGATTGTTATTGCTTACATTTATATTGAAATCACCATCCATCAGCAAGTTCCCATTCTTACGCAAAAAGCTAAGAGGCAATGTGAACGGTCACTGTTTGTTCGAATCTCGCTGAAATCCAGGATGCATTTTTAGATAGGTATTAGGTCCCTACGTATCTACCATTTTTAGAATGTCCTGTTTTACCAATTTCTGAAAAAATTGAAACTTTTTAAAAAACGATAATTTTATTAAACGTATATTTGCAATAACTGCCATTCAATATTATTTAAATGTCCTTCATTATTTATTTTTTTTTAAATAAATGATATATTAATGTTGCTGTATATTTATGCAAAACTATTCGAAATAAATTATAATGTATTTGCCTTTAAAGTTGTTTTGTACATTTTTATTTATTTATTCATTATTATAATAATAAATAAAAAATAATACATTATTTTTTATTTATTTATTTTGTATCTTACTAAGTGAGTCTATATTTGATGTCAACTTGAAAAGAGGTTGTGATTTTTATTTTTTTTTTCGGACTAAATAATATTTTTGAATGCGGTTGAAGAAAATGGTTTGATTCTGCGATGAGGTGATTTGAAAGAGTATGAAAAATGAGAATTTAAAGAGGCAAATTTATTAACATTTATTTAAACATAATGAATAATATATATATTTAAAGAGTGGAGAGAATATTGGCGATCGAAATGGGCTGCAGGTGGCGTAGAGCAGAACTCTTTTCCTATGGCAACACTTCACATGCTTTCCCCATTAGCGTGTGGAAAGTCATAGAGGAAGGAAGTACGTTAGTTTCACTCTTGATTTTCATATAGATTGAAATCTTTTAACTTGAAAAACTATATGGAACTGAAAACTACATTAAACATAGTTCTAAAGAAAAGTATTATGGAAATTTTAAAAAATATTCTTATTAAATAAAAAGGAAAAATATTAAGAAAAGGGAAAATATCGTAGTACATTCCTATACAACTGAAAAGAGGAGGAGAGGGAAGGGAGAAGGGCTAAAAGCATGAAACCGGTCTCTCCCCAGATGGCGTATTCGAGTGTTGCGATCGCGAATAGCGTTAATTTTCTTTGAGTATGTGAATTTTGTTGGTTTATGAAAAAAATGCGATGGGAAAAAAGATACTCCTCTATTTGTCTTCAATCAGTAGATGTTTTCTAACCGAAAGTGTTAGAGCGAGTATATTACCAATGCTACAAGTGTTTAAAACTAAAGAACGTGTGAGAGGTGGAGTTATCGACAATGCCAACCTTCATCTATCACAAGGAACCTCAAGGCTGAATCAAGTTAGCATGTCTTATATACCAATGAATTGATGCTTAATTTTCGCAGTGGTAGTTACGCCACAAAACTCCCCCACCAGAATTTTATCTGGGATAGAATTCGATGAACGGATACCACTAGTTGCTGTACTTGTGAAAAACCGGGAGAGCTGGATTAAGGTCCCCGGGTTTTTTGAGTGCTGAATGGGAGAGGTGTATTAACATCACGGTCGTAGTCGCTCCTGTGTTGCATTTAGCAGTCGAGTGTATGCAGGCTGACGTTGTGTATGATCGAGACAAGACTGAGTAGCAACAGAGTGAGGAGGTGGATAACGTCGCAGACACAAGTAGCAAGTCAACTGCTCAATGTGAACCATTCGTCGAAGTAGGCGTTACCAGATCGAAGTGGGTGTTACTGTCAAGATAGGCGAGATCATATCACGTCCACAAGTCACCAAGGTGGGGGGAGGAGTCATCGACAATGCCAAACTTCATCTATCAAAAGGTACCCCAAGATTCAATCAAGTTTGCATGTCTTATATACCAGTGAATTGATGTTTAATTTTCGTATTGGTAGTTATGCCATAAATCATACCTGCCAACTTTCGAGGATGATTTTCCCCAGTGGTAGTAAAATGGAATTTAAATTATAATTTTGGACAGAAACATACACAGTATATTGAACTAGCTTACGCGGTCTGATTGAATGTTATTACATATTAGTATATACGATTAATTTTTTTTAAAAATAGTGGTGGATCAAAAAGATTATAAATTAAGTTTATAAATGCAATGAAGCATACATTTTACTACCACTTTAAATACAGAAATAAAATTTTACGCCAAATGCGTAAAAGTTGGCAGGTATGCATAAATGGATGGCATTTTACGAAAATACCTAGAAATATTTATATAACGTTTTTTTTTGTTTCTTTTTTTTTCAATTAAATTAATTTTGCCAACAAAAAAAAAACTGTAAATGAAACAAAAGCTAAAAAATTTTTTATGAGTGAATGCCTTATGAAATTTTTTTAATAATGTTTTACCAAGCTAAATTTACATAAAAATGGATTAATATTTTCCAGTAATATCAGTAAAAAATAAATTAAGAAATCTTTATTGTAGGATGTGGAATAATTTTTCCATCATATCAAAATATATAAAAATGCTCCCAGAACTGGATCGGTGAATTTTCTGTTTAAAAGAACACAATTCTTATTAACCTTATTTAATAAAAGTTAAAAAAATAGAAAATTGCAATGGATGTTCTGCTCAGTATCGCCCCGGTCACTAGAACGGCAGATTATTTCTGCATATTACTTTTCTTCAATAAGTTTTCTTTTTAAAAAACAAAAAAAAANGGGAGATTTCCGGTTAAAAAAAAAAAAAAAAAAAAAACAATTGAGGGGAAATTGCTGAGAATCCCTTTTAAAATATCTCTGAATTCGTTTACAATAAAAATTAAAAAGCTGAATCGAGAGAACTCCGAAAGGAAAAAAAGAAATTTAAGACTTTTTTGTCCCCTGTTATTCGAAAACAGCATTAGCTATATAGGAATTGACTTCATTTTTGAGTACCATTCTATTGAATTCAAGTTAAGTTTTGACAACGTAACATTTTTGGATAATATTTTTAAGGACCTTATTATATTAGCAAAATTTTCTACTTGAATGTTAGATTCAGCAGAATTTTTACAAAAAGAATAATTTTCTGGCTGTGTTGAGGTTGCAGATAAATTTGGATTTATGAAGATAATGCTGCAAATTCACTCCTTAATTTCTGCTTTCGGGAGTTGCACTACTCTTTAGCCCCTTGAACTCCAAATCAGCTCACAGTTACGAAATATTTCAAATGTTTTGAGAAAAGTGTATATCAGGAACGAGATACAGTTTGGACGTTATTCCATTCTAAGAGATAATGTCAGATTGATATGCAAATTAGCTAGAAGTAAGAAAACCGAAATTTTTTAAAGAAATTTTCTAATAAAAATATTAATTTAAAAAAATATTTACATTTTCTGTATAACATTACATTTTTGCTATTACATTACTTTCTTTGGTTATGAATGTATCTCAATTGTGACTTGGGTTATCACTTCTTCAAAAGCACCTATTTCCTGATTCCTTCTAACCTCCTTTTTAATTGAAATCTTTATTCAATGATCCTTTTATTTCCTGATCCCTTTATTTCTTGATACACTTATTTCCTGTAACTTTTTTTTCGTGATTCCCTTATTTCCTGATACTCATATTTTCTGGAGCCCTTATTTTTCAATCCTCTTTATTTCCTGATCCCCTTGTTTCCTGATACCCTTACTTCCTGATCCTCCTATTTTTCTGATACCCTTACTTCTTGATATCGTTATTTCCTGATTTTCCAATGAAAGTTAGGCACATTAGCATCTGAGCCCTTCCTTTTGAACAGAGGAGGACACCGAAATTTTTAATAACCTTTTTTTCTTCTTAAATTAAAAAAAATTTCAATGATTACTCTGTTAAGTCTTACTCCTTAACTCCTTGAATTCCCCCAAATCAATTTGCAGTTACGAAATATTGATGGTATGCATAAAAATATGTATAGCATGAACGAGACATAGTTTGGATATTATTCCATCCTAAGCTAAAAGATAAAATATCGATTTGTATACAAATTACCTGAAAGTATTGAAATCAACTTTTATTAAAGAAATTTTCTTCAGAAATATTTATTTACAAATATCGAAAGTTACATTTCCACTACAGATCCATTACAATTATGATATACTTATTTCATGACCCCTTTATTTCCTATCGCTTTTACTTACTGACCCCTTTATTCCCTGATTCTCCTCTTTACTAATCCCTTTACTTCCGGATCCCCCAATTTCATGATAGCCTTAATTTCTTAACCTTTTTAGTAACTGATCCTTTTATTCCCTGATCACCTTATATACTAATCCTTTATTTATTGATACCCTTATTTCCTGATCCTATTTTTCTTTGGTCTCTGTTTTCCGGTCCCCTTATTTCCTGACATATTTATTTCCTTATCTCCTTATTTCCTGATGTCCTTATTTCCTATTCTCCTTATTTTCTGATCTCCTTATTTCCTGATCGTTATTTCCTTATCCCCATACTTTCTAATCCCCTTTTCCATTAGATCCTGATCTCCTTAATTCCGTGTACCCTTAATTACTGATTCCCCTCTTTCCTGGTCCCATTATTTCCTGGTTCATTTATTCAATGATCCCCTTGATTCTCAACCACATTATTTCTATAAAGTCTTAAAATTTGAACTGGGGTTCTGAAAGTAGAAGAAAAAGAATTTTTTTTAAATCAGAACCCCTGAAAAATTAATTTTATTTCCAAAATTAATTTATGAAAACTATCTGTAAATAGCTGATGAAGGGGTGTCGAGAAAGATATAGGATTTATTTTCTTCAAGATTTATTTCATACGTTGTTGCGCAGTGTTCCGTTGTTGCACATCACGTTGTTATACAGTGAGAATAACCCATTAGCTTGTTAAAGATCTGAAAGAGTTTACGTTATGTTTTTCTTGAATTTTTGTATACCATTGAATTTTTTTAACAACTTATTCGATATATTAAGCAATACAACTACATTTATGTATTAAACAAAATTCAACATTCGGTCAAAAATGATCAAATTAAAATTTTTAATCGATGAAATTTGATTTATTTATTCATTTATTTTTTTGTTAATAATGAGAAAAAAACTCCGAAAATAGATATGCTTTTAAATTTCAATTATGTACAAATATTTTTATTTAAAAATAATTTTAAAGAAATAGAATGAAAGCCCGTTATAACGAAATGTCCCACTAGCAGTTTGAAAGCTGGAACTGCAGTTGTACCGAACTTGACGTTATAAGCAAATACATTTATTGAGTGTTAAAGTAGCTTTAAACAAGGCTACAGTATAGTAGCTTGTAACAGCTTTTAACGTAGACTGCATTGAATGTGATAGGAAATAACGGAGCATGATTGATCAACAAAAGACCCCTTATTTGAAATTTATGGAAGAATTGAAAAATATAATAGAATAATTTTCTTTCGTAGCAAAACAAACAAAAAAAAAATAGCTAAACCGGTTGTTCACCATACGTGTTAAGTTTATTTACACAAAAAATCAAGATTGTAAAGAGGCAATAAGGTAGAAGGATGGTTGCTTTTCATTTTGTGTATAGATACCAAAATATAAGCAAAAATTTCATCCATTTTGCCTTTTCCCGAATGATATTTCTCACTTAAATTGCAGAAAAATGTGGTTCCCCACCAAAAAAAGAAAGAAAAAAAAGAAAAGAAAAACAAATATCTCTATAGTTGAAGTTTATTAATTTTTATTTAGTTATAAACACTCAATTTTTGTATTTTTAATATTAGCAAACAGTTGGTGACATTTTTTCAAGTTATTTGTATAGAAGTTTATATTCTCTTGTTTTTTCCGTATTTATGTAAACACATTATGTGACCCAGATACGTAACTTATTTTAGTTTTTTTTCTTTCCACGATTCTAAAAAAAAAAATGGCCGAATTTGTATGCAAAATAAACGACAGATAAAAATTTTGTGATTTTAATAGCACACATTGTCGAACTTTCTTATAACCAACCCTGATTTTAAGAGAGCGCGGATTTAACGTAAAAATCGGAAATGGTTGGCATTAAGTTAAGTTTATTAAAACATGGCTGGCTTTTAACGAGCGAACTGTGGTATAAGCAAGTAATATTTTTTATGATTCATAATTAATTCCACCCCTCCAGCTCAGCTAATCCCTGCATAGAAAAATTTCTTTTTGATGTTTTTTGGCTTCAGGAATCCCTTTTTTGATGTCGACTATGTTTTACGGGTCATGAGTCTTATTCGAAGCATTATCATTGCGAGCAGTGATACAACAAAGAGATAATAACAAAGCTCAAAGCAAATTAACTAAGGCTCTAGTGCGACGTAAATGAATAAGAACAAGAACAAGAAATTAACTAACTTCTTTGAAAGTAAGCAGTACTAAAATTAGAAAATAAAAAAACAGAAAATAATAGTACAGAAAAATAAGAAGTACTGTGGTGAACCACCTTCTCACTAGATGGCGATGAACTCTGCTCGCCAGGTGGCAGTGCAAAACATTTCCCTCAAGGAAATGACCTTTTTATAAGATAGCAACATCTCTTGTGTTCAAACTTTAGTTTCAAGAATCTGGCAACAGCTCAATATAAACATTCATTCGGGCTTGCTGACCGGTGAACACTCACCTTTTTTAAAAAATGCTGCTCTGGTTAATCCTGTCTGTCTTTTACGTTGTAACTTAATATAATTTCTACTTTTTTATTATTATTAAACTGTTGTGATCATTAATTTTATTGAATCAATTTATTTAATATTTTTTATTCTAATCACCACAGATTAGTGACCTACTAAATGAAATTTAAAAGCAACCTTCAATATCTTTCTTCATCGGAGATTCTTCTATAATCATTACTTTAAAATGATTACTATTCAAAATTTCCACTCAAGATTAATAAAATCATCTATTTCTTTTAACGAAATAAAACTTTTTTTAATTTACGGACCACGGCTATAACAACGAGCAAATATTACGGCCCCATCAGCAGTTTATAAGTGATATATATATATATATATATATCTATATCTATATATATATCTATATCTATATATATATATATATATATATATATCTATATATATATATATATATATAAACAATNTATTAATACAAAAGTATTTAATTTTTGTATTAAAAATATATATATATATATATAATATATATAAAATGATTAAAATGATAATATTTGTAGGATGACGCAAAAATATTTCAGAGCTAAGTCATAATAATTTTTTCCATGATATGGAAAAGTAGAGAATGAATATGATAGACAATAGGTTCGAACCTGTGATCTTTCCATAAACAGTAACGTATATGAACACCTCCGCCAAACTTACTGTGTTGGTAGAAGCATTTACATGTCTCAAAACATATTTTTATAATAAGCGATTTCAGCGACGCTGATGCTAATGAATTCTTGTTTGCTGGACAAATTTAAATGTTATAAAAATGTCCCAGAAATATTTTAGGTATATATAGTCATTTTTGAATAATATATATGACACTTATTTAATCATATGAACTAAATTTTAAATGAATTTCGCCGTGCAAATATATTATAAGAAAATTCACTAACCGCCCAACTAATGGCATTTTCTACCGAATACACTATTTTGCGCTAAAAAGTTCAATTTCAAATCACCGGTTTGTCATGATTTTTTAAAATGTCTATTGGCATATGCAAGAAATATTTTTTAAAAAAATATTTAGTCTGAACCAAGCAAAATCAAGTGTCTATTAGAAAATGCCATGTAACGGATGCTTTACGTTTTTATATAAATACATACATATGTAGTTTTTGCTATGTTTGCAGTGAATTTATATAAATGAGTGGGTGTATTTTTATTATTATAAAAAAGACCCATACATGCCAAGTAATATTTATGGAGCAGTAAGAAAATTTTCTTCGTCCAAATTAAGCATTTCAAGCAACAACATAAAGTTTTCTTTCAATCGACCAATGCAAGGCGACCCTCAATGATGATGACATATCGTAATTTTCGTTCAAAAAGAAACTATATATATATATATATATACACACACACATATATATATATAATAAATAAATAAATACAAGAAAACACGAGGAAAGTTAAGAAAAACAATAAGTTTCATTTATTGCGCATAATATTGCTTGAAAAATTTCCCATCCATGTAATTATACATCTGATTTCGCTACTCGCTTTATAGTCTATGTTTCATACCGTTTTTTCTTTTTCTTTTATTTTCCGTTTTTACATTTTATTTTTACTTATTGTATTCTATTTTATTTGTTGTAATTTTTGCAAAAAAATTTTTTTTGAGTGCTCCTCACACTACTGTATTAATATATTTTGCTTTGGCTATATTGATATAATATCAGAAAGCACTCTCTTTTACGGATATAATCGTGTGGGCTGATGAAAAGATTATATCTTTTTTTCCCCGGTTTTTTTAACTAAAATTTCATCCTTTTTTTTTTAAACTGTTTGTTATTTTTTTACTTATTATTCCCCCCCCTCCTTTTCATATGTCTATAGTTTTTCCTTGTTTTATCTTCACTTTGAACTTATATATATATGTATACATATATAGATAGATTGATAGATACACTACCCTGCAGCAATAATGTAAGAGATAGCCGGCCAGGCGGCCGAGCTGTTAGCGTGCCTGACTGCGAAGCCATAGGCTGCGGGTTCGAATTCCGCTGTGGGCATGGATGATTCTCTCTCTCTTTGTGCTGTCCTCTGTTGTGTGTGTGTATGATGTGTGAATGTGGCCCACCCTATGAACGGGTTTGTGGCAGTGTGGCGTGGGCAATGTTGCTCGCCTCCGTGACTTTGGTTCACAGGTGCCCACTGGGTAACGCGAAATGAGCAACAATTCTGGCATAGTATAGGCAAAGATTCAAATTCAGTGCCTACCATTGGAAAAAAAAAATAATGTAAGAGATACTTTCATTTTTTAATATTTTTTAAAATTTCTCAAGAAATACTTCGAGGATTATGTTGCAACTTTGCGATTTTTCCTATTTATCGATTAAGTTTAAAGGTTTCAGAGGTTTTAGGGACCGACAATAAGTTATGGAAGAAAACAAGTATTTTCGAACACCCTAAGCCGAAAAATCGAACCATAAGCTTGTACCGATTACTCTGGTTGCTACTTGCAATAACTGCATTAAACTTCATAAACCAAACTTTAAAAATTTATGAAGATACGGACACTTTTATAAAAAATAAATTTTTTTCTTGTTACGTTTTTATTTTTATGACTTTAAAAATATTTAATAAAATTAAACCAAATTTTTGGAGCAATTAAAATAAAATACAAAATTATTGTTTTAAAATTTGATTAAAAAAACCGTTTAAAACTGAGCAAGTTGTAACAAGAACAACTTTAACAAGAACAACTTGTTTAAGTAGTTCCTTTATACTGCGCATGCGCGGAAAAATGTGAACAAAAATTTTCATGATTTTGAAGTGAATCGTCTTATGCAACTAATGTAAAAGTCTGATTTGAATATCTTAAAAATTTAAAGAGTTTTAAGCATTTTCGTAAGTAGTTTTTGCACTTCCTTCAAAAAAAAAAAAAAAGCTCAAAATGATAAGGGGTTTTCCACAAGTATCATTTTGTATCTTGAAGACAAAACCCCTTCAGTGGTGACAAATGATATTATCTTGCAATAATCGTCCGGACACCAAACTGTGATGATGGTATAAGGAAAGAAAACATTCTTTTATGGGGATATCCTCTACGATGTCATTTTTAATAAATCATGTTTAATAGTACAAAATGAAATTTGTGGAAAACCCCTTATCATTTTCAGCTTTGTTTTCAAAATTTTGAAATTTACTTTAAAAAATTGCTTGAAACTCCTTTAATTTCAAGATATTCAAATCAGACTTTTTTCATTAGTTGCCAAATACGATTCACTCAAAATTATAAAAAAGAATTTTTTAATTATTTTTGCACATGCGCAATATAAAAAACAACTACTTTAAATAATCATATCTTGAGCAATTTTTAACGAATTGCTTCGAAATTTTAAAGCAATAATGCTGTAATTGTCCTTTAATTGTACCAAAAATTTTGTTTGATGTTATTGAATATTTTTAAAGTTATGGTAAAAACGTGAGATAAAAAAGTCTTTTTTTATATAAAAATGTCTATATCTTCACAAATATTTAAGGTAGGCTCATGAAATTTTATGCAGTTATTGCTAATTAAAACCTAAATCGGTATAAAAAATAAGCTTATTTCTTCATATTCCAGTTTAGGGTATCAAAAATACTTGCGTTCTTTCGTAAGCTATTGTCGGTCCTTAAAACTACTGAAAGTTTTCAACTTTATTGCTTTGTATGGAAAATTGCATGAACTAATTTCCTCTAAAGTTACAAAATAATCCTTCAAGTATTTCTTGAGAAATTTAAAAAATTGTCAAAAACTGAAAGTGTCTCTTCCGTTATTGCAGGGTAGTGTAGATATAAATGCTGATTCATTCTGTAATACATATCAGAAGATCTATTACATATATACTATATATATATATATATATATATTAAATCTTCTTATACTGTTATCAGCTCTACCGTTTTTTAAGAATAGATTCTTATGAACTCAAATACGGTAATTTACTTTTTAAATAAAAAGATAATTTCAATTTTATCAAAATTTATTATTAGAAACTTTAAGTTAAAAAAATAATTATTTAAAAATTTTTTTTTAAAAAGAATTTCTTTTGTAAACTTTTTTGGCCATATAGTATGTTAATTAAGGAATTTCTTATGAAAAACATTACTAAATCATTATTTCGATTGCTGAGTTTATTTATTGGGATGCAACGATGCAAACATGTATGTCTTACATCTTTTTTCAAATAAAATTAACATTTCACTAAATCAAAAAAATATACATATATATACCTTTAGCATTATTAAATAGAAATTTGACTTTTAATTCAACGTAATTTACATGTTTTATTACATTTATTTATCACATTTCCAATCCGGCACTTCCTTTAATCCGGTACCAAACATTTTCGTCAACCTATTATATAAGAGATTATAAGTACTTTATTTATAATTAAAAATAACCATTTTTAATGACCATTTATGCTATTAAATTCTAACCATTTTAACTTCAACCTTTCCGGAAACTTACATAACTTTTTCGGAATGACTAATATGTATATCTATTTTAAGCGAACCTAAACCTATAATATATTAGGGGGACAGGAAAGTAATGTCGTTTAAGCGCATTGAATATTCGTTAGTCTTAAAAACCAATTTATTTTTTTCTATTCATTTCGATTCATTTTCGATCTGGCATTGAAATGTTGTTGCTAACGAGGGTGAATACATTATTGATTAAAAATAAAATCTAGATTAAAAATAAAATCTTGATTAAAAATAAAATCTTGATTAAAAATAAAATCTTGATAAAAAATATCAAATTCATCGAAACGACATTACTTTCCGGTCCACCTAACATTTTGCATTAAGTTTGGATAATTTATGTGTGTGTAACATGCACTATACTTGAATTATTTGTTACAAATTTTGCTTTAATTTATCACGTACGGTCAATCTACAGTTTATACATTTAACCGTTTTAATAATTACTTATAACAGTTTTGAAAATAAACTATATGTATAGTTATTTCGAACGAAAATCCATAATGTATTTTGCAAAAATAAAGTTCATATAATTTATGTGTGTGCACGAAAAACTATACTTGAGTTATAGTAATAAATTTTACTTTAAATGTTCAAAACATGTTTCAGTAATCTAAGGATTATTTTTTCTAAAATATTATAGTCACACGCTGTTTGTTGAAATAGCATAATACACAATATTTTTATTTAATTTAAATATACATGGCTAAAAATCACTAATTTACTTCATGTATAAAATACAGAATGCATAGTGAAAAAGAACAACAGCAAATATTTTTGTTTTTTTTAATAGTTAAGAAGTCATATAATCTATTTTTAATAATTTAACAATAAAAATCGCTAATATAATCAAAAATGAATTTTAAAAAAAACTTAATGACGAGCCTTAAGTAATTCCATCATAGAAGGAAAAGGAAAATTGCAATTAACCTGATTTTCAATTTCCTGCTGATTACTATCAAAAAGAAAAATAGCAATTTCTTTTTCTTTTTAGATAAATCTTATAATCTAAACATTTCTTACGTTGCAATTTACGTAATTGTTTGCTTTGATGGAGGGCGCTTTTATGCGGCTAAGGCATGCGCTTCTATTAGAGGACAGTAGTGGTAACGTGCACCTGCTTTAACTACAAACATAATCGAGAGTTCGAGTTTAACCGCTGAAATAAACCTACCATAATTCTCATGCTATTAAAGAGACCGATCATCAAATTCTAAGCGGATGGCTCAAAATAATCGGAAACAAGATTTAAAGGAATTCGCAATGGATACTCCTAAACGGGAATCAACACTTCCGAGATTTCGTAGGAGTGGGTGTGCTGCAACGAGTTTTTTCGAGTCGCCTTTAAGTAGTATTATTTCGAAGTCATCGACACTTGGTAGGGCGGGAAATCGTTCGTCTTCTACCGGTGAACAAAAAGAAACTGCAGCAGAAAAATTGTACCCTAGATTTGACAGTTTGCTGGAGCGTAATTCTAAACGAGATGGCAGGAAATTACCATCTCAAGATATTCCAGATGTTCGGGCGACAGCTTTTGATCACCATCGGCAATCACCCAGCCCTCAAAGACGTAACGTTAGCCCACCTATTTTAAAATCACGTTTAATTAATTCAAATTTGCCTTCTGGAAATTTAAATTTACTCCACACATCTACATCAATTGAGCAAAAAGAAAAGCCTGCATCTGATGGTGGATATCAGGAATTTAAAGCTCTTCATTCTAGAATCAGAGAAGGACGGTCTTTGAAGAATGTGAAGCAGTTGTCCTCTTCATTAAGTACCTTAAATACTTCTTTGCCTACTAATGACTTCAGATCAGCACCATCGAAAAGGTTCAGCACTTTGCTCTCTTCCGATACCTCCATAAAGGACAAAACTAGGGAAAACAACCCTTCTCCGCTTTCCAATAGAGAATATGGTAACTTTTTCAAGAAAGAAGATCCTAAACCGGTTATTTCAGAATCAGCAAAAAATCAAAATGATAGCCATAGACTCCATAATTCTGGTAAACCTGAGATTGGCTGTGACAGGAGCAAACAGAATAAGTATCTTCAAAAATATTTGAATTGCTCTAGTGGAAAAAAAGGGAGTAGCAGTTTAGAACGAGAGAAAATGGAGCAGAATGTGCTGAACAACAGGAGAGAATCAAGCATTCCCAAAGACAATTATGCTTCATACCGTTGGCAATCCAAGGATCCTGAAGATTCACCATTATCACCAATTCGAACTCTATTTAGTCCAATTAGCAGTAGCTCTTTTGAATGTAATGCCAAATCATCCCCAACAAACGAAATAGGTTCATTTAAGTCACCAATAACTGAAGAAAATATCAAGGTGACATCAAAAAATAAATCTTCAGTTGGAAATAATTTTAACAACAGACCAACTAGCCTTGATATTAGGAAAGGAGAAAATTCATCAATACTCATGAAGGAAAAACAGCTTTCATCTCCTGAAAAAGCAAATATTCAGACCAATATTAGGCCAGCTAGTCTCAACCTTAAAAAAGGAGAAATTGCTTCAGTGCTCACGAGGGAAAAACAACTTCCATCTCCAGAGAAAATAAATTGCTTTTCTCCTCAAAACGAACAACCACTCTATAAACGGAGCTTATCAAATGAAGATTCCCCTAGCACAAAACGTGGTGAAGATTTCATTGATAAAGAAATTATATCAAGGCCAATACTCGCTAGAGATAAAATTAGCTCTACAAGCACCATAAAAAAATCATTACCAATTGAACAGAGCATGAAAAGTAATATTTTCAATAAGCCAAATTTTAATTTGATTAACTCTGGAAATAAAAATGTTGGGTTTTCATCAGCAATACCCAATGAAAAACTGGATAAGTCAGACATAAATACTAACGGATATAGCACTTCTCAAAATTCTTCATTTGAACAAAAGTCAGAGGAATACCATCAGGAAGATTCACCAGTTAACACAGAAGATTTTTGGAGTCAATCGGAAATACAGAAAAGTGATTCACTATCTAGAGATTTAAACAAACAAAGCATTTCCGGTCTTTTCTTACATGCCAATGAAAACAAAAGAGCTACTAATGCACGTCCATCAGATCTTTTTCCTGAAAAAAGTATTGCCAACAAAGGCAATATCGATTTTTTGAAAGAGAAAGATAAGACTAGTTTTGAAGAGACTCCAATTGATCCAAAGCCAAGTGTCCCTCTATCAGAAAAACCATATGAGGCAAATTTCAATGATCCCAAAACTTGTGGGAATCTTCGAAACGAAAAGGATTTAACCTCTAAATTTGTATTAGTTGATAAAAATAATGAAAGGAACTTTGAAATTTTACCTATGGAAAGAAGAGAAAGAAAAATTAGTTTCCAGAGATTGGAAGACAGACCTGATATGATAATTGAAGAAAATATATCGAAAGACAATGAAAGTGATATTGAGCAAGATTTTGACACTAGCCGTGCCATTGTGTTTTCGGGTCCCATGAACAGACGCACTATTCCAAACAATCGTGATATGATTGGATTTGAAGATATGCTAAATTTTGCTCAGAATTCTACAGAAATGCGAGCTACCGGTACAAAAATGAGCTTTGAAAAATCGGAAAAATCAACAATGGAAGCATTTGCAGCTGAATTCCAGCAAGAAAAAAAATCTGCAGAATTCCATTTTTCAAAAAAAGATAATATTATGCCAGGATATAAATCGAGCGAAGAGCCTGATAAATCTAAATCTGAAAATAAAGTCTGTGTTTTTAAAAGTAATGGATCACCTCAATTTAGTTCTTCAAACATTCCAGACGAATTCGACAACGAAATGAATGAAAAAATGAATGGGTTATTTTCAAAGGAACGATTTACGCGTGGTGGTAATTTTCGAAGCGGTGATGTTGAGTCTAATTCTATGTTTGAGAGTGGTATAAATAAACAGAACAGAGTTTACAGTGAAATGAGTTCTCAGAGAAGTGCTTTTCGAACTGAAAAAACACAGAGGTCAATTATTTTGAATCAGAAATCTTCATCGACATCGACATTCACTCGACGGCTTCAAATTGGCCAGAGAACTGTACGTCGAACTTCAAGATACACTCGGTAAGTCGAACTATCTTTTAATTATTCAGTGATTTGATTCTTGAAAATGTTTTATTAATCATTTTTGAATATCTCATAGGAAACAGAACAAATTGTCAATTTTACTCTTCACTTTGAGCCCCAAGCAAAAACTTGATCCTTAAAGCAAAAAATGATTTGTATTTTATACAATTGAATAATTTGTTTAACAAAATGCAAGCTTAGTTGAAACAAATAACAAAACTTAATGTAATTAATAAAGAAATAGCATTAAACGAAATGATAAATATAATTAAATCAGAATAGCGATAGGCTGTAAAAATGCTATTTTAGGCAAATAGATTTATATAAGATAATATGCATGCTAACTACATTATTGCTGTATATTTTTTTAACTAAGACACAGGTGCCAGTTACGATGCGCAAAATAAAAATTAAGTTGTTATTGATTTTGAAGTTTAACAATATTGAATTCCAAAATATTTAATTTATTTAAGTTAGTTTTTAGTCATTATTGTTAAATATTTTTATGGTAAAGGTCAAAATGTATTAACAGTTACGAAATAAATAAAATAGATAAATAAAAAAGTAAAATAGATAAATAAATAAAAGGAAAAAATATTTTATGTATTTTTAAATTATTTTTAAATTTCAATTATTAGTAAACAGAACAAATTATCCAATTTTGTTTTCACTTTGAGCAAAAAGCAAAATTTTGATCCTTGAAGCAAAAGATGATCTGCATTTTATACAATTGAATAATTTGTTTAACAAAACGCAAGCTTAGTTAAAACAAATAAGAAAATTTAATATAATTAATAAAGAAATAGCATTAAAAGAAATGATAAATATAATTAAATCAGAATAGCGATAGGCTGTAAAAATGCTATTTTAGGCAAATAGATTAATATAAGATAATATGCACGCAATCGACATTATTGCTGCATATTTTTTTAACTAAGACACAGGTGCCAGCTACAATGCGTAAAATAAAAATTAAGTTGTTACTGATTTTGAAGTTTAACAATATTGAATTCCAAAATATTTAATTTATTTAAGTCAGTTTTGAGTTTTTATTGTTATATATTTTTATGATAAAGGGCAAAATGCATTTACAGATGCAAAATATATAAATATAAAAAAAAATATAAATAAATAAAACAAATTGAAAGAAAAATATTTCATGAATTTTTAAATCATTTTTGTGGACATTTTTGAATTATTAGTATATATAATTATTAGTATATAATTATGTATAGTACACAAAAAAGTAGAAAATATTTATTCGATTTATTTGTCAATTATAATTTTTTTGTCACTGATGTTTGACTTCGTTTGTTTACAGTAGAATTTTTTTTTGTCTCTGATTATCATTTATACAAAAGAATAAAAGATTTATTGTTATTGCATCATTAAAGATTATTTCTTTAAATTCATCTAACTTTTCTTAATATTTCAATTTTTATTAGCATGAAAGTTTTATTTAGTATATTTAATCTAACAATGGTTTCTTCGATTCTTACACAAATCTTAATAGTCCATTAAAAAGACCGAAATCTTTATTCCCTTAATAAATTCATTGTTTTTTTTCTTCTTATAAGTAATGATACCTTTAGTTTGATACCTTGTTTATTATGTTAAAATAATAACTCTGGTAAAAGACCGAAATTCTGTTTTATTACTCGACTTAATTGATTATCATTAGGTTAAAAATACGTAATATTTATTCAGTTTTTAACTTAAGTAGGTGTAACTTCTTGTTACATTTACGTATTTATAAGTTGAATAAAAAAAGGTACTAAATTTATTTAATTATTATTTCTCTGAAAATTGATAGTCTTGAATATCGCATATTCAATAATTTATATAACAGGGGAAAGTGAAGTATAACC
This sequence comes from Parasteatoda tepidariorum, assembly GCF_043381705.1. Lineage (NCBI taxonomy): Eukaryota > Metazoa > Arthropoda > Arachnida > Araneae > Theridiidae > Parasteatoda > Parasteatoda tepidariorum. The sequence continues at coordinate 51,260,163 of NC_092215.1, read as the reverse complement.
GGATAGCTAAGTTTCGAAGGATTGTTGGAGCTAAACTGTTCCAACTAGAAGTCGTTAGATTTAATCAAGATAGTCATTGTTTATGTAAACAATATATCATTCCTGAAGAACACACCTGTGTGGAAGAACACAAATGTGGAAGAATAATCTTCCACATTTTCAAGAACAATGATTTTTTTTCTAGAATAAGTTAAATCACCCGATCGCCTCACTAATAAGGTAAAATTGAGTACGCATGTTAACTCGATGGAAAGCTTAGAAATACTAAATTTAGAAATAAAAAAAGCAACAGACATTTCTATTTGTATGACAGTTTTAGAAAATTATGCATTTAGTTTTCGTGTGATATAGTAAAGAACTCAAAATGGGAATAATTGTTCCAGGGGTCGGGACTGCTGAGGGTCCAATCAATTTTTAGAAAAATATTACACTTATTAATTAATTTCTTTCAGAAAGAAAGTTGCTGAGAATTTTTTTTATATCTATGTAAAAATTACAATTTTGTATAAATGGTGTTTAAAAATTCTACAATATATGAAAGTAAGGTTTTTTGTGCTTTGAAGAAGGGGCTTGTAGTAAATTTTGTCCTGAGACCCTTAAAACATCGGATGTTGTTATTCTTCTTCCTCTGCAGCACTGCAGCTTTCGTGGGCGCAGCATAGATTAACACCAAGAGGGTAGAGGCAAAACCGGGAAGTACCTCATGCTAACTCTACTCTCATGCTAACTCTGAATTTAGAAATAGTACAGTTTCTGTAAAAAAAATTGCAAGCATTTCTGTTTTNTATGCTGCTCCGAGAAAAGCTACAATGCAACGAAAGAAGCATCATGTATGTAATTTTCTTAAATTGTCATATAAAACAGAAATGCTTGCAATTTTTTTACAGAAACTGTACTATTTCTAAATTTAGAGTTAGCATGAGGTACTTCCCGGTTTTGCCTCTACCCTCTTGGTGTTAATCTATGCTGCGCCCACGAAAGCTGCAGTGCAGCGGAGGAAGAAGAATAACAACATCCGATGTTTTAATAAACACATAATAAGCTGAACTAAAAATAACTTTTGTAACTGTAATGGTCAATAAATAAGGCTAGTTGAAAAACAAAAGAACATTAGAAAGTTGACATGGCGAAGCATATTCATTTTCACAGACGGCGTGAATTATTCAGCAAAAGCATGCCAATATAGTAGGTCCTTATTCTTGACTATTAAATTGTAATTCAGAGTTCGTCCTCTAATAAGTACCAGAACTAATTTCGACACAATTGAGGAACCTGGTCTCACCACACTACTCGATCTTGCCCCACTCTCTCCTATATCTGTTACCTCTTTTCGTAGAGTGTTCCATAATCACCATTTTTAAAGCATATTTTTAGAATCCTTGAAAAATTGAAGTAAAAATAAGAATATGCATTGGGATCGGAAATTAATGTCCAAGCTAGGAGGAAAAAATGCTGTCGAAATGTGACTAATCACTATTGAGAAAGGCAGGTGTAAAAACAATTAAAATATCCTTATCTTTTTTATTTCCGAATGAAGCTTGAAAGTTTTTCTAATTCATGTTGCAACTCCCCTTTTCCCGCGAAATTAAATAGGTTCTGATGATTTTGATCCTGCCATCAATACATGAAATTTGTAAGAATTCGGTAGTACTTTATTTTTTTCTCAGCTAAATTATTAGTTCGTAGTGCTTAATAGGTATATTTTTATAGGTATATTTAATATTATTTATATTATATATATTGTTGACAAGGATTCTAAAAATATTTAATAAAGCTGGTCATTCAATAATACCCATTATACTTGATTTTTCTGAATATGATCATTTTTAAAAAGTACAAAGAGTTCATTAATTCAGTTCAAAAAGTTCATTCAGTTCATAAAAAAGAAGTGCTAAAAGTTCATTTATTAGTATTATCTTTGCCCTTTGACATGTTTGTAGAATTACGCTCAATAGTAGAAAATATTTATTGAGTTTATCTGCTTAAAAAAAAGTTGTTCTATGATTGACGTTAGTTTAGTAGAGACTCTCATTCATATTGCTTTCGTACCGTTAGAACTTTCCTTCTAAAATTACGGTAAAATAACTGGCAGCAGTGTGCCAATCCAATTAACCGTAGAGTTTGCAGTAAAGAATATTTTTTACCTTTACGGTATTAAAACCGTAACATGCATACGACAAGCATAGTTAAAAAATCATAAATACAAAACTATATGTTTTTTTACCATTTACATCTAGCACGGTTTCAAAACCGTAAAAAAGTAATTTAACTGGACATGGGAGTTAGGCTTTTTGTTAGGTAATGGGTATTAGAGTTAGGTTGTGGCTGAGTTGTGTTCTATTAAATGAACCGTGAAATGTGGTTTAATTAGTTTATTTGATTGTTTTAACTATTGCAAGCGATAGGGAATTCTAGACTTTTTTGTGTTAAGCAGCTGTACGGTGTTGCCATCTATGCGCGAATGAAAGTATCGTATTCTAATAGTTCAGGGTCACAAATTGGAGAGTTTAGGACCCTAGAAACTCTTCATGTGTTAAAGGGTGCGAAGAAAATATTGCAGTGTCCGCGCTGGGATTCGATGCCTCGTTTTATCGGTCATGATATTGGCAGATTAGCTCGTTCGTCTATTATAACCAACTGCAAGGAACTAAATGGCTCCATTAAGTAGGCCTAATTGGTGCGATAAAATTCTGGATGTTTAACCGTATTAGGTGAAATCAGTTAATAAACGATTTTGTTACAGTTAACAGTTTGAATTACCATTTTATGCCTGGTTATTTACATAAACTGTTTTTGTTTGAATATAGCAAAATTTAATAAATTGCTGTTTAAACCATTATTTCCGGGAAGTTTCTAACAGTTCATAAACAAAACATTTTTTATTAATACCTTGCTGACTCCCATATTTTAAATGAACGAAATTTATGATGGATGACAAGTCCATTTGAAAGGACTTAGATTAATTTTAGACATTGAATGCATGTCCAATTTGAACCAGGCAAAATATGGAAGTAACAAGCAACTGTGAGGAGAAAGTCATTTTTAGCATAATTTAAATAGTGGAACCCCGATTTTACGTTTTTCCGCTTCGTGCTTTCTTCTTAAGATAGTCTGGAGAAAAGCGTAAAATCAGGGTAAAATAATAAAACCAAATTTTCAAAAATTGAGATGAACCAGTAGAAAAAAATGTATAACATTTACTTGCTTTTAAATATTATTTCAACAATGTCCCTAACAATACTTATTATTGATTGCAAATTTGCTTCCTGGTTTGCAAAAGCAAGTAAATATTGTTGATATTAGATTTTTGGAATGAGTAAATGAATATTGTTTCAGAATTGGTTTAGTACTCTTAATTAATTGTGTGTATATCCTTAGATATTTTTTACTAATCTTCTCAGTTTTCACCTCTATCATCTGGAACAGGCATTAAATCAGCTATCGACAGAATTGAAAAGTAATAGTAATGGGATGTGTGTTGCAGTCGAAATGCACGTCATCGATTTCGAAAAGTCTTCAACCAATTACACTCCAAAGGGCAAAATGTTCTCGCTGGATACCGAAAAGCCTACTTGATTCAACCCATTCGCAATGCATTTTAGTCAACACTATTCAATGCTGTAGAAATCAAGTTCAAAACTTCCTGATCAGTAATTTTTCCCTTAAAAGCATCTTATAGGTCACTGAACTATAGGATAAAATGATTATTTAACCAATTGCTCAATGTAACGTTCTTTAAATGATTAAGATTATTCCAAGACTCACAAGCTGAAGTTTGATGGAAAAAATTCCACTCAAAAATTTTACAATTAAAATTCTATACTTTCTACAGCTTTAAAAAGCTATTAAACAAACCTCGCTCTTTTTAAAGAAGGAAAAAGAAGAAAAACATAAATGCAGAATTCGGAAAAAATGCGAACTTTGTTGAGAAAATAATTTTCATCTGTTAGAAAAACGTATAAACGTATATCTGAAATTATTTATCATAATCGGTATAGGCAATTTACATGGACAAGCAGGAAATGACGTAGGAAGCGGGATAACGTACGAAACGGACAACATAAAGCCAGTGTTCCACTGTATATATATATACATATATATAGGTTCTACTAATTTATATCCTTAATCATAGAATTAGAAAATTTTTTAAAAAATCCTTGTGGCTAACACAATAAAAATATTANTATATATATATATATATATATATATAATAGGATATTACATTGATGTATCAATGAGGTATCTTCAATTTGCAATAAACCTCTGATGGTGTTACCTAAAGCACGATTAAATCAGAAAAAAGATTACACTCTCAGAAAAATTGGTTCAAGGCTGAACCATGTTCTTGGTACTTTCAACTGTAATTCTGTGCAAATTTGCTGCAATTTTAAAAAAGTGGTAAAGGGAATCATGTATTCGTTTAAGTTGTTGTGGTATTTGTATTGTGCAATCAAGTTTAAGGAGTACCATAACATAGTTCAATTTAACACCATATTAAGGTTGCAGCAAATTTGAATGACATTATACTAGTAAAGTTATAATATTTTAAACATTGAAACAGTGAAAACTAGCAGACAAAAACAAGAATAGACCCCATAGAAAAAAAGCAAATATCATTTTACTTAACTAGTTTCAACTAGATAAATATGAAATAACAAAGCGGATTTAAAGAGGACCTTTTACTACGATACTACACTTAGAAAAATTAGTACAACATTAAACCTTAATATTGAATTGAAAATGCTGCAATAAGGTGCTAATTTGAACCATATTCGCTTTTTATTTGAAGTATAGTTTCGTGTGAGTTAAAAATGATTTAATTTTCACGATATTTATAGCTTACTGCGCGATATTACTACCTTCATTCGATGCACAGTAGCACCATATTAAATTTGCAATAAATTTACTCCATGGTTCACAATGCCGCAAAATTTCTGAGAAAACAAACTCAGGAGATCATCATCTTAGGCATTGTTTCTCAACAACCGATCAGCGGATTAGTGCCAGTCCGCGGATTAATACCCGTATTAAAGTTAATAAAAAATTATATTTATATATAAATAGGTTAAGGCTCAAAATGTTTTTTATTGTAAAGACTTAGTGAATGATCGGAAACAAACTAGTCAAAAAAATTTTTGTGTGCAATTTTTTGTACATAAAAATTATGCTAATAGTCTAAATAATCCATATAAAGCACTGAATCGTCGGTAATAAAACACTAATCGAATGAAAACACTGACTTTCATCACCTCTGCGTGTAATTTGGTTTGAGAAATATTAATCTAGCTGGTTTTTTTGGTTCACTAACTCAAGGATTATGGCCATAAGATGCAGTATGATATTTTTAATGAATATTTCTGGAATATTTTTGTTTAAAAAATAAAGTAAAACTAACACACCAAATTAGTTTAAGTGAAAAAAAAAAGTCAAAAATGCTTGCAAAATCAAAAGATAATAATACCGAGGTCCACCAGAGCAAAATATTTAAAATATAAGTAACTAAAATAAAAGATGTTCCCCATTTCTTCTGAAGAGCTTTTCATTAATAATTTAATTCTTCCTTCGCTCGCATCAATCTCGATAATGATTTGCCAGAGGTTGTTTCAGTTCTTTTTTCATTTCAATATTAATTTCTTACGCCCGGCGTAAAAATCTTATTTACTTTTTATTCTATAAAGATTTTATAAGCATAGAGTAAAAAGAGCTGATAACAGATATCCGAAATCACCTTCCTTAATATACTGAGCAAAGAAAGAACAAAAACTAATGAAATCTTTAGTTATTATTAACTTGCCTGTTACAGTCTAAAGCTATTTCTAACAATGGCATTTCAATTCTTTTCATTGTTTCTCAGGGGAATTAAACAGGTTTGATATTTTTAATCCTGTCAATCATAGTAGTAATTTGTCTCACACTCCAACAGCGGCGTTGTTCTTTTAATATTTAATATTTGTTTCGGTTATATTTAATTTGTTTTCTTTTCTGATAAAGATTTCAAGTATTAAAGGCGGTGATTACAGAACACTCTGTATATATTTTTTAATTGCGGTAGCCCCTCATAGTTTGGGAAAAATGTAACAAGAGGGAGACTATTTTTCAGGATTCTCACTTTCATTAAAAAGTAACAAGTAAAAAAATAAATGCTAATGCTAACAGAGTTATTTTTATTTTAGATAATGTTGGTAAAAATAAAGTAGTCAAAAAATGAAGTATATATATATGTATATATATATACTCAAATATTTTAGGACTGTGCTTATTATAAATTTAATTTAAAGTTTTATTTACATTAGAAATGAATTGATTAGTAAATTATTGTCCCAGCATTTTTTTTTCTTCTAATGTATAATAAAAATTTATAAAGAGATTTCTAGGTTCTACGTCAATACTGGTTCGTTTCCAAATCTGCACGGATACGTTTTTTACTGAACATGAAATAATTTTGAAAAAAAAAAGAAAAGAAAAGCAGCGATTAAGAATGGAATTTGTGATTTGTGTGTCTTTATTTCGCAAAGATAGTTCCGAATTTTTTATTATTGTCAAGGAATTTGTTTTATTTTTTGTATTGAATAATAATAACAATAACTCAATTCAGCTGCAGTATTTAATGAAAATTAACTGTCTGAATGAAATTCAAACTCAGTAAAACTAGCTAGTATTTAGGAAATACTAGCTAATTTTTATAATCTTTAATAACAATGCGCATGTTTTTATAGATGCAAGAAAATTATTTGGAAAAAAAGAGAAAATTATTAGAAATTTTTCTACCAGTCCAGTGCGGGACAGAAAAATTTGAACCAATTTTTTTTTTCCAAAATGAAGTAATACGCTTTATTTTAGTATTTTTCTAAATTTAGAACAATAAAAACCAGCGAAGTGTAAGAGATTATAATTCCAACAATTTCTTCTACATATTTATATTAATTTAAAAAAAGTGGGGTTGTGTTTATTTAACTACCTTTTAAAAGGAATGAACGTCTACATTACGTTGATTTTTGTTAACATAATAACTATCAATCATAAGCGACAGGGAAAAATTACAACCTTTTTTACTATAGCCTCGAAAAATCAGCGGCGTTTTTAACGTGCAGGGTGCTTCATGATTACCACTCTTACTATATATTTTTTTAAAAATTCTTGACAAAACTGAAGCAAAAGAATGTCACACTGTGTTTTTTTAATTAAGGGACCAAATTTAAATTTGTCTACAACCGTATTTGCCAAAACGTAAGAAAATTTGCGTAAGATAGAATCATGCAATTTGGGAATATGTTTGAGCTATTAAAAACTTGTTAAAATTTTTACCCAAAGAAGCCGTCTTCTTTGATTAATTACCCATTTACCTCACATTGACAATAATTCAAAAATATTATTATAGCAAAACTTGCTTAATATGATGGCAAGTAGGTATGTACTTTATTTACGTATAGCTGCACAATGGGCTATTGGCGACTGTCTAGGAAACATACCTGCGGATGATCCGAAGACATGCCATTGCAATTTTGATCCTCTGCAGACGGGATGAATCCCCTGCTTTGCCCGACGACTTGCACACGAAGTCGAGCACTTTACTGTAGAACAGTACTATTATAGATACCGCACACCCTCGGACCTTAAGCAGGCTGATAAAAGTGGTCACCCATCCCCTTACTGACCACAGCCAGTGATGCTTGACTTCAGTGTTATGCTGGGAACCGTTTCTTTACGATCAGTCCAATGCGGGACGCTTAACATGACAGCTGACACCAACTAAAAATATTAAACAGGTTTTGATCTTTACCGTTTTACTCAGTAATGATTCGTTAGGTTTCAATAATGTTTTTTTTTCTCTCACTTAAGTATTAACTTGCGACCCCTTAAGGCGTATACTTTTTGATTCAATTTTTTATAAGAAACCAAAAATAGATGTATATTTTATTTTATTTTATAACCGTCGTTGAACAGCCGACCCAATTTTTGGGCTTACGTCTACTAATGTTCAACTCAGTAGCCTTGTAATTTTGAATCCAATACCGAAGACAAGGGAACTCCTGGATCAAGTATTAGAAGAAATTTGTCTTCGTGGAGGACTTTTTGATGGAACTAACTTGCATTTGCGTTAAATGGAGAGGAAGACCACGAGAATCTTCCATGGTTAGCCTGACGGCAAGGGGACTCTAACCCTTGATCCATCTTCCACTGGGTATATTTCACGTCAGCACTGTGGTCGGTGCAAGCCGGGTGCGGATTTCGTATCGACCAGCTATCGCCGGGATCTAACCCCGGTTCACCTCTTTGGAAGGCGAACGCTCCATCCCCTGAGCCATCGCGGCTCAAAATAAATATATTATGAACAGTCATTTCAAAAAATCCTTGACGTAACTACACAGAAGAAAAAAAAATATGAATAAAGATACTGGCACTCGGAGTGCCGGCACTTTTTGCCTTAAAATCGATTTTTACCATAAAATTTTACATAACGAAAAATCTAATACACCATAATTTTTACAGAATTATTTACTCAAAAATCATTGAATTATTGACGGAAAGAAACAAAACGAAATATTTGAATGACGTTAAACATATACGTCATTGCCATAGAATGCCATGCAAATTATATTCAATATTTTGAAACTGCTTTCGTAGTTGGTTGGAAAAAAAACACAAAACGAAGAAGGTGTAACAAAATAAGTTTTGTGCATTTTATGACTTGACGGTATTTACTGGAATGGAAAGAATCTATCTGGAAGCTAAAAAAGGAAAAAGCGGTTTGTGGAATGCTATAGCTGTCAAAATACTAGATATGTATCTTATTATTGGTCTTAAATGTACTCAGAAAGCATTAGATTATATGACAAACACATTGCACAGCGCTTGACGTCAGATTTCGTATTCTTTCTGTCGTAAAATAAATAAATCTAAGAAATTTCGGAAAAATAAGTACGTTAGTTCAAATGTTTTATAATCAATGCCGTTAAATAAATTTTTTAAGCAACGTTAAAAACGTGTTTTTAACAAAAATTAAAAATAAAAAAAATAAAAAAAATTTTTACTCATTTTTCCTTTATTTGATAATATTAAATATCAGGAGGATTAAATATTTGAAATGATATAGTTAAAACTATTTTACTTCGAGACATCTGTATTACTTCTGAAAGTAACAATAATCGTTTGCACGATAGGCTTAACTTTATGAATATTGACTTAAAACTTTAAGAATCCAAATAAGGTTTTTTTTTTAAATGATTGTTTGAAAAGCATAATTTTTTTTTGACTTCATGTAATTTACTTTCCTTGAAATTTATTTAAACTTGGGTTATAAACTAATGAGAAATATTTTTATTTCTTTCTGTGTATATTCTTTCTGTAAAATGAAGTCAATGCTTAGTTGAAATGCAAGAAATCAGCATTCAATCTCTTTTCTGAAGACATAAGAAAATCGTATATTTCCTGAAACCAAATAAATAAATAATTAAAAGAAAGAACAAAAAACTAATAGTTCTTTTTTTTATGTTTTATCACATTAATAATCCTAAGATAATTGTAAATGATAAAATGAAGCAGACGATTTTTTTTACGCAAGATATTTTATGATGCCAACAAATACATTTCTTGACTGAAAGCGATTTTAGACAAACACTAATTAATTCAGCAAACGATACTTCTCAAATTATAAAACAGCAGATGTTATTTCCTTTTGTGATGAACAGTCCATTTTGATTTTGTGGGCTTTTGATAGATAAACGTTTCTGTCATTTTCATTTATTAAGAAGTTTTGAGTATTGTGTAGACCGGCTTTGATTTTCTAATATCTTTTTATTAAGAAAAATTGTGATGGTATAATATAAATGAAGAACAATATTTTAAAATAGCTGTGTATTTTAAGTGAAAAGAATATATGAGTTTTTAATTATTTAAAGAACGTAGAATTAAGTTCGAATAACCTAATCAATGGAAGAGACAAAGAAAATATTTACTCTTCAGTATACATTCATATATCAATGTGCCATAGAACTTTTTATCGATAAACAGGTATTTATAATTACTACATTGTTTCCCTTTTTTAATTTCAACAATATTTTAAATCATTTATTAACAAAATGGGACTGTTTTAAGAACTCAATTTTTTTTAAAGTATGAGTTGAAATTTGAAGGCTTTTTTTATTATAAAGCATTTTAAATGAGATAATAAAGAACAGCAAGACTATGATTTATTTATATACACACGTTTAGCATGAAAAAAAAGATATTTTTCTAAATATATCATACGGTTAATTATTTGTTTGATATGAATTTTAAAACAACTCCCAGCTTTATTTGATAATAAAATTAGTTTTAATACTTTTTCTTTTATTTCGCTTTACTTGTGATCTTCACCTTGTGATTTGTTAGATTTAATAATATTTTTGTTATAAGCTTAATAAACTTTTATGCTTAAAGCTTAAATATTAATTTACGATCCCTAATTGGTGTCATTTTTCAATGCTTCTTAAAATATATATTAAGGGTGATGATCAGGGAACACCTTGCAGACACTATTATAAAGTTGAAATTGATTCTTCACGTATAAACAGTAATAATAAGTAATGTAATGCCGATTTCAGAAAAAAAAAATTCTAAATAGAAATGAGTATTTGTGCATTGAAGATAATGTCATGGGGTGTAGAAATATTTAACTTATATCATGTTGCTTTTATGTAAATTATACTTTAAGTAAAAAATATAAACTTTCAAAACTTTTTAACTTAATAACTTACACAATATAACTTATAACATGTAGACTTTTAAACTTAATAAACTTTCTTATTTCTGCATAAATTATACAGGAAAAACGACAACTTCGCATTGCTTTTCAAAATATAGCTAAGATAATTTATAAAACTATAGACGAATAGTAACAAAGGAGAGCAATTTGTGTATTTGTTTTCTGATAGACAAGTTAAAAAGAATCATGGAAGACAGGTGAATATTAAATGAAATGACTAATTTAAATTTCTTATATTGAAGTTTCATATTTACTAAAATTATTTTATACACAAGTAGATTATAAAATAATTTTTTCGTAAATTATTTTTTTCGCTTATAATTATAAAAGAGCTCGTTAATGTATCGATTCTATTTTTAAATGTATGGATAGCTATTTGCCTTTCTTTTTATGGAATTTTGAAATTTGTAATAACTCTTTCCTCTTTTAATAAAAATTAATGGAGTAAGAATTGTTAAATGCAAGCCAATAAACGTTTTTTCCCGACTAGCATAAAATATATTTATTATGTAATCGTTATTTTTAATCTGAATAGTTAAAGTGATAATTTATTAAACTGAATCACTTATTTGTTCCATCCAAGAGTTGAATTCTAATTACATCATTGAGAGGAAAAAAAAGCATTAATAGACTTCTAGTAAATTATAAGATGAGCCTTCTATAGTAAAAGTTAAAATTCGTTAAGAGGCCTCTACCCTCGCCATCTTGGGTTTTAAATTAAAACTTTAATTAGTGTTTTCTTGGTGTTTTTCGTACTTAACTTTTGATGTTCTCTTTTGCGATTTGTAATAATTATTTTCTCTTTTAATAAAAATTAATGGAGTAAGAATTGTTAAATGCAAGCCAATAAACATTTTTTCCCCACTGGCATAAAATATAATTATTATGCAATTGTTATTTTTAATATGAATAGTTTAAGTGACAATTTATTACCCTGAATCACTTATTGTGTTCCATTCAAGTGTTGAATTTTAATTACGTCATTGAAAAAAAAACATTAATAGACTTCTAGTAAATTATAAGATGAACCCTCTATAGTAAAAGTCAAAATTCGTTAAGAGGCCTCTACCCTCGCCATCTTGGATTTTAAATTAAAACTTTAATTAATATTTTCTGGGTGCTTTTCGTACTTAACTTTTGATGTTCATATATCATTCGATGGCAACTTTCCTTTCAAAAATGATTAAAAATTAAAAGAGGCGCTTAGATAAGGAGAAATAGTACTTGATAATTTTTAAACCTTTTATGAATTTTTTCTCAAAATGTCAATTACATAATTAATGGTTTTGAGTAAATAATTTGAGTAAATATGAATCATTTGAGTAACAACAAATTTTTTTTGTTTTTAGATTTTTCTAAACTTAACTTAGTTACTGTTTAAATTATATAGTGCTGAAAAATATTTTGACGTTAAATTACGAAAAATTAAAGATATTTATCAAATATCTAAAATTAGGCAAATGTATAATACTAACTAACTGTCGAAAATGAAGAATTGTATTGGTATAATTGTGTCAAAAGAATGAATAAATAATCGGAAATTCCACTCACCTTAATTAATGGTTTTGATTGATTGAATTAATGGTCACGCAATTAATGGTTTTGAGTAAATAATTTGAGTAAATATGAATAATTTGAGTAATTACACATTTGTTTGTTTCAGATTTTTCTAAACGTAACTTAGAGTTACTGTTTAAATTAGATAGTGCTGAAAAATATCTTGACGTTAAATTACGCGAAATTAAGGATATTTATCAAATATCTAAAATTAGGCAAATGTATAATATTAACTACCTGTCGAAAAATGAAGAATTGTATTGGTATAACTGTGTCTAAAGAATAAATAAATAATCGGATATTCCACTCACCTTATTTCAAATTTTAATCTGATTATGGTCTTGTATTTGCATGTTTCTAATGATGCTGCCGAATGGAGTAAATATACACCATTTTTTTTTAATTGCGAAAATTAAATAAAAAGAAAATTTTTTTTTTATAATTTTTCCTTCCTGTCTCCATTTCTTCGACGGTTTATTTATTTATTTTCTTGTTTTTTTATTTCTTTGAAAGAGTTGACACTTTTAAATGAATAAATTTTAAAAACAATTTTAAGTAAATTTTGGGATAAATTCTTGCATGAAGATTGTTTTTACATTAGTTCAATGAATATTTAATTTTTCGATTCAAATTTTTAAATTTAAAATTCGAAAAAAAACCCTTACTGAACTTAGATAATTGTTCAAATTATATTTAAGGTTTTATACATAATTAGAACTAAAAGCAAACAATACCACGAGGTTTAGTGGCTCCATCTATTAGCTTATGATAATTGTAGCTCTTATTTCTTATTGTTAGAATGGAAAAATAAAACAAGACTGAATAAAGATTCGTAAACATACTATGCAAACAAATATATTTTGCAAAAAATATTATATACAATACCTAATTTTAACTATTTCTACATTTATCAAGTAATTTTCATGACCTTATATATTTCAAAATACTCGCTCATTTTCAAAACTTTCAATCATATTTATTGATAAAACCTTGCTAAGACTTTTCTATAAAAAGAGGAAAATTATAAGCATTCGGAAATTGGCAAAATTTTTTTACAGAAAACACTTGATGCATTATGTTTCAATAGGATTAATTATGCTATAATTTTGATAGTCATATTTACGCTATATGTATTATTATTTTGGACAAATTGATTCAAATTTAAGAAATTCAGGGATTTAAAAAAAAACAACGTAAAACTTACTATAAATGAAAATAAATCGTTAATAGCATAATAAAAGTGGAACTTTTCTAATTAAAGCATCGATTTTCACACTTTTAACATTTGTATAAACATTGATATACATTAATTAATTTTTAACATGTATTTTATAATGATTCATAATTATGAAAATGAATTATACCGATTAGTAATTAATAACGAAGCGAAATGGGTAATCTAATCATTATAGTAATTAAGTCCATGATAATTATAATTACCTACATTCTAGAGCTCTCTTTCTCCTTTAGACACATCTTTTTTACGTGAAAAAAACAGCTTAAAAATTCTTGTAAGAAACTTCATTTAGCTACAATTGTTCTTAAAAATCAGCTCTTAATTGATTCCAAAGTGATATGAAAAATTTAAATGAATTCATGCAAAAATGAAATAAGAAGCTTTAAAAGTAAGCAAGATTTCTGTTATAGGTTTTAATTTCAAAAATAATACTTTGAAAAATTTAAATATTTTTACTTACAAATGTAAATAACCAACCGGGAGACAGCATAATTTAATAATTTTCTCAACATAATTTTCTCGCAAATATATTTCATTGGGTTTGCGATTGTAGTTTTAAGTTTTCAAAAATCAAATTTAAAAGAACTTCTAAATTAAGTTCTTATTCGTAAGCTAGATTTAAAATTTTTTAGAAAGTGAAAACTTTAATATGCGTAGAAACATGGGAAAGCCTTAATTTTAAAAAACTTAATTTAAAAGATTTAAGCACCTGTTTATGAAATTTTGTTTAATTAGGAATGGTTAGTTGGCATTGGATTTTAAAATAAGTCCTATTTAATTTGGAATGACTTAATATTATTTAGTAACTAATCATAATTCTTTTAAGGGAAAAAAAATTATTTATGGCAGAAGAAAGGTAATTACAGTATAGCTCTGACGGATAACGAAAAATCCGGATAATTGAACAACTTTAAAAAGCAGATAAATGTTTTTTAGTAACTTCCCTTGATACTTTTTCCAGGCTTAGGACTGACTGGCAATTGTAGTAGTGCTTATTATAGCATATTACAAACGACGTGTTTAAAAGCTTTAAATTTTAAAACTTTATTAGGAACCTGCTTCCTTATTAAAAAACTACTTGCCACCCATCTTGAAACTTGGGGTAAAGAACGTGAGATTCTTTTCGAGGTCACCGAGAGACAAAAGAATCCATTCTTTGACCCCTTTCAGACATTCTGAAAATAAAAAGCTTTTTTTAATTTTTTTTCTTTCCTTTTTATTCATTCATTTATTTATTTTGAAGAAGGTTGGAAAAAACATATGGTCTGTGAGCGATCCGGATAATTGTACAAGCCGGTAAATCGGCTTTCGGATAATTGGCGCTCTATTGTATTTAAAAAAAATAGCTGTGCATTGATAATTTCAGTTTCTTATGTGATTAAATAAAATTTTTAAAAAAAATTCTCAGACAATAGCAAGTCTAAATTGAGTTCGCATTAATTATTATTCAGGTCATTTTGTTGTTTAACAATCATACTGAGTCCAAACTATGAAGTTTTCTACTTATTCTCATGGATGTGAAGGAAATTATGGCTTTATGTATGAAAAGTGCCATTTCATCGCATTTTCCTGAAAGCTTTCTTCTTTGTGAAAGATATATCTTAGAGAACTAATAAAGAATAACGGGAAATCTCATTGGTATTCCGTATCGTCTTGCACTGATTTTCTTTTAATGTTGCATGAAAGCATCGTAGTTACTTTTATCTCAGAAGTCACATTTTCATAAGCGATATAAATAATTTTTTTAAATACAAGATCTGAAAAGAACTTTGATAATCTTGCCTTAGAGGTTAAAAAGAATATGGCCGTTGATTGCTTTATTACAAATTATAGTTTTATAGAGCTTTTCATTAAATTACAAACTGATAATCTCATAACCGATTAACTGATTCAGATAGTCAAGGATTAGTCGCAACTTTGTTTCCTAAATTTGTTTGTTAATCGGCTCACTGATTCGCTCGTTATTTGAATCGTTTCCTTTCTTTTTTTCCACTTATATTCATATACTCAGTAGCATAAGAATCATTTTCAGAAAAAATGTGAGAAAAAATATATAAGAAAGAAAAGCATTTGTATGAGATAACAATTGACAAACTAAATTAAAAATGAACGGTTGTCATAGTAACGTAAAATAGTAAAGGAAGCTCAATTAATATTTATAGTTTTTGCTAGGGTCTATATCCTCTATCCTTTGGCTAACATCTCCCTAGACCTTTCGTATGTTAAAATCCATAAAAAGACTTTCATGTTTTCAACAATTGATTTTAAAGCAATATCAATTACAAAATTTATTAACAAACAGATTTAATTGAAACATTAAATTGAAATTGAATCTGAAAATTAATTCAGCTCAAACAAGACAAAGCACAGTTTTCAGAAGAAAAAAAATGCTTATTTTTCCCCTCCATTTTAGTCTTAAAACTTTTAACGAGCTTTAGCGTCAAAAAAAGTAGTTTGGTCATAAAAAGTAAATTTTTTTTCTTTTATAGTTTGTAATTAAACAAATTTTTAAAAGCCGACCGGAATGAGTAGTGGTCAGGGCATGACTTCAAGTCAGAAAGGGCATAAGTTCGAATCCCGGACAAGGCATGGAAGTTCTTTTAATCTCTGTATTATCTGTCCTCACAGTGGGAGTAACGTTAACCCATCTAATATGGTGCCCCTGAAAGATTGGCTAACAAATCTACCCTACTGATACCTGAATGACTAGTGCCAATAGGGTAGGATTGTGAAAAAAAATATAAAATTCAACTTTTATTTTATTATTTCTCTTTAAATTTCTTTAGAATTTCTTATTACATCACATTTCTCTGCAAAAATGTGTATTTAAATTTTTTTAATGATTTTTTTTTAAAACGGGTAAACATACTAAAATGAACTCGAATTAAAATGGTTGTTATTTGATGAATTATTAATTTAAAATGATCATCGCAAGTTCTCTTGAAGTTAATAAATTTATTAATTTATAAAGTCATGTATAAAAATATTATTAATGATTATGCATATTTTAATGAAAGTCCTAATAACTATAAAAGTTAATTTTATCTTAATTACTAATTTTCAGATAGTTTTTTCTTTAAAACCTATATTTAACTCTAAAATCAATTCTAAACAACCTGAATACATTCAGTCTTTGTCAAATTTTATTACATAATTTAATAAAATATGCGTAAAAAATGAGTAAATAATACATGAAAAAAAATACATGAATGAAGAAAAAGAAAACTAAGACATTTTTTTTGTAATATTCGGATATTATTGTTTTTATTTCCTTTAAAAAAGAAAAGGTTCAAATTCGAATTTATGATAAAAAATTAAAACTTCTGATCTGCACTCAGCCGTTTTTTTTTTGTTGCAATTCTTTGAATTTTATGTGAAAAACGTGCTTATGAGAATTTGTGTACGTCTTAATTAAAAGAAAAAGAATTTTAAGTACGATTGTTAGCTCAAAGTGTTAATCTGGTCAGTAATTTTGCTTGTTTTAGTTTATTTACTTAACCTTAAAAAATAGATTTTCAGTTAAATATAATATTTATTTTCACATATTATTGCAGAGATAACATTCATGCACCTGTAAATTTTACCATTATTACAAGAAAATCATCTTAGGAAAATTTAAAAATATACCGTAAGTTCTTTTTATTTCATTTTTAAATCCTGAGTTTTTTTCGCTCGAAGAGAATAACTAAATAATTCTATATAATTCTTATTAAAACACTTTAAACTTTTTCCAACTAAATAGAGACTTGGCCTGTAAGACTATTGGCAGTGACAAGGGGTATATCGAAAAAATTTGAAAAATGAAAAGATAAAAATCGCGCCAAAAAAAAAAATTGATTTTAGTGAAATTTTATTATGATAAAAAATGCCTATTTTTATATATACTGGAACTTATTTCGATTAAGCGTATTTTAAAAGATGCATTTAAAATAAATTTTAAAAAACTTAAGCTCGTGATAAAAACGGAAGATTCCACGATAGTTTGTATGGCATGGTTGTTTTAAGAATATTTTACTTGTCTCCAAGACTGGCAGACTTAACATTACCGCCATTTGCCGCATCTCCAACAACGTCACGTAAAAAATATTTTCTTTTCTTACTTATAATAAGCAAGTATTAGGAG
The DNA here is from genome assembly GCF_043381705.1 of Parasteatoda tepidariorum. NCBI lineage: Eukaryota > Metazoa > Arthropoda > Arachnida > Araneae > Theridiidae > Parasteatoda > Parasteatoda tepidariorum. Next base: position 51,242,502 of record NC_092215.1, on the reverse strand, counting down.
ATGAATTAGAGGTATAAATGATATTTTAATAAATAATTTCGTACATTCAATATATTTAATTTCATAAATAATTTCTGCATATCTATATAGGATGTTTCAAATTTAAATAAGTGAAAAAGTAAAAATCGTAACTAAAAAATGGCGAATAATTATCGAGAATTTGAAAGCGTTCGTACGCCATTTATAATCCTTACTCAACTTCTGAATGCAAAAGGAGAAAGAGAGAGAGAGAGGAAAGGGATTCGCTGCTCATCTTCTTTTTCCTCTTTTTTTTCCTTCTTTTTTTCTTTTTTTTTCTTGTTTAATTAACATCTATAAAAATTCGTCAGATTTTTTTTACGTTTATTAAATTTCAAGTTTACGTCTTCGATTTTGCAGATTTTTACGACTTCATATTTAACAAGGATTCTAAATATATACAATATAAGTTATAATTAAGAAATAAAGAATGTACTATTCTAAACTTTTGTAATTTCTTAATGAGCAAAAAAAGCTTCTATTATTTAAAAAAATATTTAAAGTTCATAAGTTAAATTTTAAATTAAATTACAAGTTAAATTAAATTTTAAATTAAACTATAAGTTAAATTAAATCTTAAATTAAACTATAAGTTAAATTACATTATAAATTAAATTATAAGCATTATAAGTTATTATCAGTTAACATTTTAAATTAAATTACGGTATGTAAACAAACAGTTTATTTAAGAAAAATATTTAGCATCATTAAAAATACAACACCTACAAAAAATGCTTTCCGTTTAAAAAAATGCCGTATACACAAGGAATGATATTATCTAAAATATGCTTTGATATTTTAAACATCCCTTCATTAAAAAATATTTTTTTCGGATAAGTTTCTTAAAATGACATTTTAAAACCATATAATTCAACAGTCAAACTACTTTTGAGAAAAATTCATCATTTTGTGTAAAATAAAATTAAATCAACTAAAAAAATCAATAAAATTTTAGAAAAAGGAAAAGTTGAACGTTATTTTCCCGCTTCATTATTCCTTGCGAACGTCTTTCTATTCAAGATTTAAAAGCAGAGATTCGTAAATTACTTCAGCCAAACACTAATGGGACGGCATGCATGCTATTAGTTATCCTTAATTAATATATCGGAACTGAGATTGAAATTTCAATCAATTCGAAGCTTGCTTGTCTCAAAACATGTACATGAAAACCTCATATGATTGATTGATTCATTATGAATTTGTTGCAGCTTTAATAGAGTCTACAAACAAGCTGTTCTTCAGATATATCATTTCAAGATTACGCGGATTTTATGGGTGTAATTATTGCATTTCAAAGTGGTGGTGGTCGGCGACAAAATATTTATTTACTGTCAGTGAGACTTCTAATGGATATTTAAATGCTTGTCGGTCGAAAATAACAGCTATCGTTGTTTTCAAATGTATTTTGCTTGCTTTAATAGAGAAAATATGCTAATATACTTAAAGAAAAAATTCTTTTTTTTATGAATGATGTCTTTTATTGCGTAGTATGTGTAATTTAATAATATGATAATGTTATTAAATTGACTGTTTTTTTTGGAGAAACTTCGGTGAATTTTTTTAAGGGACTTAGTCAAAAAAGTAATTGGAAATATGATAAAATATTTTGAATACGCTGTTTAGATTCAGAATCAGACTGATACACTTTTTTTATAGGGTAACATTTTTCAATTTTTTTTCCATTTTCGTTTTTCATAATTCCTAAAAAAATGTATTTGTCTTTTTTGTTTCAGTTTTACAGAATGTGAAGTTAGTGTATCATGTTGAGTGAAAATAATCAAAATCAATTTGTTATAACAAGAGGAACTTATCTTTATAAGACGTTTAATTTTAAAATTAAACTTGAAAATGTCTTTGCTGTGGCAATTTAATAATACGATAATGCTAAAATCATGTAATTCAACAATGAAACTACTTTTGAGAAAATTTTATCATTTAGTACTAAATAAAATTAAATCACCTAAAAAAACCAATACAATTTTAGAAAAATCAAAAGTTGAACGTTACCGACAAGTGTAATGCATAAAGTAAGAGAAAAAAGAAAGGTACTCCTAACTTTAAAAAGAAAAAAAAATGGTAGAAATATAACATTTAAAAGAATAAAAAAATTTGCAAGTTTAGACAAGAAAATCAAGTTTAAAAAATACAAAATTCTCATATTTATTTTTTAAAAATAATTACAATTCCTAAATTAAATAATATAAACAAAACCAATGATTAAATAACGCAATATATTTCATACCTAATTATACGGGGGAAACGATAAAATAAAAGGAAAACTTATTAATCTGAATAAAAACACTTGAAAATTATCGAACCGAAACGATAGTTAAAAAAGGGACTAGCATAAATATTAAAATCCGAAACAAGGCAAGATCAACGGAATTTGAAAAAAAAAATACCTAATGATAAAATTTATGAAAAAGACGAATTTATTAAGTGCGAAATTTATCGTAAAAAGAAAAAAAAAATCAAACGTAGTGGAATCAGAAAAACAAAACTGTTTTACTGATTCCACTACGTTTGATTTTTTTTTTTTAATTTTTTTCTCCCAAGTTTTTCGTAGGCCCCTGAATTTCGTAGGCCCTAGGCACGTGCCTAGTGTGCCTATAGGTTAATCCGGCCCTGGCTGCAGGTGGTGACCTCAAATATGTGTATTAATAAGTGTTGACGATATTTTAAGGTACAAATTTAGAATCTAAACTGCACTTTCTCCGAAAAAACATACTTTTTTTTTCCACGGATTTGAATTTCTGACCCCAAAAATTTAGGGGGTAGCTGCAATTTGAAAAATATGGTGCCAATAGTTAGGTCAAGAAAGCGCTCCAAAATTTTGATCCCTAAACGTTAATTTTATTTTTTGCGTATTTCGCTACATCGCGAGAACATTTTAAGTAAATTGAAAAATTTTTTACACACAATTATATAATTCATTTATCCAAAAATAATACAATGCAAAAACTAAATTTTAGTAAATATTTATTATTTTTTTTAAATTTTATTTAATACCAGTCGAGAAAATTTCGTTATGTAAGGTATACAGTTTCTTACATGAGTTTAAAGTATGTAATTTTACATGGCATACAAAATTTGAGCGAAATCGGTCGAATAGTATCTGAGAAATTGAATTTCTAAAAAGTGAGATACTTAAAATTCGATTTTCCAGGAGCCCACTTTTGCTTAAATTTTGTATTTTTCCATGTAAAATTTCATTCTTTAAGAAGATGCAAAAAATTTTATACCTTATAATTCAAAAATTATTCTTAAATATAATAATAAATAGTAATAAATACTTAGAAAGTTATTTTTTTTGCATGTAATCATATTATAAATGAATTTTATAATTGTGTAAAAAAATTGCCAATTTTCTTTAAAAGTTATCGAGATATAGCGAAATACACAAAAAGTAAAATTAACATTACGGGATTCAAACTATAGAGCGCTCTCTTGACCGAATTATTGGGACCACATTTCCCAGATTGTGGCTACCTCCAACATTTTGGGGGTCAGAAATCCATGTCGGTCGAAAAATATTGTATGTTTATTTAGAGACATTACGTTTTTGTGTCTGATTTTGCAACTTAAAACATCGTTTGCACGAACTTAACTAGCATATTTGAGGTCATCCCTTTGAGCCATGAAAATTGAGTCTTAGAACGTAAAAATCCGATCATTACATCAAAAGTTATTCAGGGTGGTCCGTGGTACATGAAAATCTCATATGATTGATTGATTCAGTATGAATTTGCTTTAACTTTAATAGAGACTACAAACAAGCTGTTCTTCAGGTATATAGTATTAAGATTACGCGGATTTCATGGGTGTAGTTATTGCATTTCAAAGCGGAAGTGGTCGGCGACAAAATATTTACTTACTGTCAGTAAGATTTCTAATGGATATTTATATGCTTGTTGGTTGAAAATAACAACTTCCGAAGTTTTCAAAAGGAAAATGTTGCTTCTTTTAATAGAGAAAATATGTTAATAAACATGATGGAAAGAATTTTTTTTTAAATGCGTAATGAATGCGTAATATGTGTAATTTAGTAATATCATAATGTTATTAAATTGACTGCTTTCTTGAGAAATTTCGGAGAATTTTCTTAAGAGTATTCCATAAAGTAATTGGGAATATGATAAAATATTTTGAATACGTCGTTTCAATTTTCAAAAGTAGACCAGTCTACTTTTTTTTATAAGCTAACCCTTTTTTTTGTTTCTTCTCTTTTTCGCGTTCGTTTTTCATAATTTTTTTAAAAAAATATTTTTTTTTGTTTCAGTTTGACAATGCGTAAAATTATTGTATCATGTTGAGTGAATTTCTTGGTTTAGATCTAATCTTAATCCAAATACTATTAAAATATTCTTGATGTGACAATTTAATAATACGGCATGACTTGTATCTGAAATGATAACTTTGAAATCCTTTGAGATTTTAGAAGATTTCTAAGAGATTTTCAATTATTAGTTATACGATGAAATATTTTGTTAAAGGTGTTTCATTTCAAAACCAGCTCTAACCTCTTTTTACCGCTTTATTTTTTTCAGAATTACTCTGCTTTCTTTCGTTAAAAAAATGTTTTTATTTTTCTTTTGTTTTAGATACACAAAAAGTAATAATTTGATAGAATAAGACGAGTTAATCTTAAAAGGCGTTTGATTTCAACACCAGTTTGACCCATTTCTTTTTTAAACTAACATTTTTATTTATTTTATTGAAGTTTAAGCGTGATTTCAGGAAGAAAGGACATTTTTGCAATGTCTTTTAATTTTTACTTTTATGTGGTTTTTTATTATGAAATGTTTAATAATATCAAGCTTGTTATGTTTTCTTTTTTAATTTTATGCAATACTTATTAAAACACTTTTAAAAATTAGAAACAAAAAAAATGAAAATATGTTTAGTTAGAAAGATTAAAAGGTAATACACAAAATATTAATAGTTTTTCTTAAAGAATATGAATGATGGCTCACTGTTTTTTTGTTTAAAAAGTCACGCCTTTTGTTTTACGTTTTTATAAGTGTAAGCATTTTACAGGAAGTTTTTAAATATTTTGCAACCAAATTAAATGACAATAATTTCACATCCGGAACGATAAAATTTGCTTTTAATTTTAATTTACTGAGATATTTCTATAATTATTTTAAGCACTTAGCTATTATTAAGCTAATCTTGAATGAAATTACTGCATCAGAGTAATAATTAATCGCTGCAACGACACATCAGGACATACTTTCCTTTCGTTTAAAAGTTTTTAAGGGATAGTGAAATAAAAAAAAAAAATAATGTAAAATTATAATCTCCTGATTAAGTATATGGACAATATTTTCCAAATTGCAAATTTTTGTCCCATTAAAGTACGAAATACGTATGTCATGATGTATCAATATAGCAGCTACAATATAAAACTTTCTAACTCTCCTTGGACATCAGGGATGTACAATTATGGTGGTTTAGGGCATTATACTACTAAACTGGAGGTCCTTGGTTCCAATCTTACCGGCAGCTAACGTACATCTCTCTCAATCATTTCTTCCTCCACTTTCATTTAGTATAAACTAAACTCAGCGGAGTGATAGCCCATCGAGGGCCAAGGCCTATTTTGCCCATCTCAGTTCTCTTGACAATTGGGCTCTGGGGTGCAAGAGCAGATGTTTCGGCTGGGTGATCAGCCCAACGCAGAACCCCCAGTGTTTAGTTCCCAGGCATGCTTGGTACTCATTTCATCAACCCACTGAAGGGATGAAAGGCTGAGTCAAGGCCCGATCACCGAACCAAGGACCTGCGTCACGACAGTGCAAAGCGCTACCACTCAATCATCGGGCGTTCAAGAAAGTATATGCTGTTTCAATTTTGAATTCACAGGCTTTTGAAATTCAACAATTATTTATTTTGGAGCTTTTTTGATGCAATTTTGATCAATTTTGAAAAGCCCTTTTTTATTGTGAGCAAAAAGTAATTTTAATTGAAAATTCAGGTTTGTATTATTGTCATTATTATTTTTATTGATCAATAAAGCTTACAGTAGAAGGTGATGTATTAAGTGACAATCAGGTAATTTGCCCCCTTCGGTTTTGAAGGCACATATGAACTTTTTTGCATAAATATGGCTGACTTTCACTGATATTGTAGGTGAAAGCTTAAGATAAAAATAAAAAGAATTTAAAAAAAGTTCGTTAGGTGTTAAATTGCGTTATCTGAGCGGCCAATTCTAATTACGAAGACGAAATATTACACGACTGGAAATGATTCAACAATACTCAAAAAATTGCTCGACAACAAAAACGTGTCGTTTTTTTCTTTTGCTTTTAATTTAAAAAAAATTCACGAGCTGTAAGCTGTTCCACCGTCTTCTATTTCAAGCTTTATTGTATAAATAGTGCGAAATACTAATATTGTATAAATTTTGGAGCTCTCTTTTGTATATCTTCTACATTGTTGCTTTTTAAACGCTTCAATAAGATATTTCTAACTAATTTTCGTATTTTTAAGCATATTTTTGCTTTATTTTTGAAATTAATCTGCTTCACAAACTATTAGACGGAATTAATCTGCTTCACAAACTGTTTTTTTCTTTTTCTTTTAAATTTATTTTTTAGGATTATAAAAATTTTAGTTATATAAAGGTTTTTTATGAAACTAGGATTTCATCAACACTCTCTTACTTTTGACTAAAAGTCACAAAAGAGGACCTTTTTTTAAATGACCATGACCAAAGTCAACAAATAATTTATACCTAAATATAATGCAAAAATGCATTTTTATTTACATACAAAACTATTATAATTATCATGCAGGTGTTAGAATTGCGCAGACACTACGTTGGTGACGTTCCGATTTTATTACTTTCAATTGCAACTAGACTGTTTAAAATATTCCTACAGCTTAAAACGGAGTGGTGGTGGCTCAGGGGATAGAGAGTTCACCTTCCAATGAGGTGAACCGGGTTCGAAACCCAGCGATGGTTGGTTGATACAAATTCCTCGCCCGGCTTATACCGACCACATTGCTGACGTAAAATATCCTATGTGGTAGACGGATCATGGGTTACAGTCCCTTGACATCAGGCTAACTATGGGAGGTTTTCTGGTTTTCCTCTCCATGTAACGCAAACGCGTGTTAGTTCCATCAAAAAGTCCCCCTCATAGGAAAATTTCTCCCAATCCTTAATCCAGGAAATTCCTTGTCTTCTGAATTTCGTTCAAAATTACAAGGATACGAAGTTGAACATTAGGAGTCGTAAACCCAAAATTGGGTAGGCTGTTCAACGACGGCTATGAAATAAAAATACAGCTTAAAACAGGGATAAAATGTTTCATAACTTTCGTAATTTTATAAAAATTTGTAATATTACACATTTACTTATTTAGAAACACAGCAGTAGAATTCACTTGGTGAAAACTGTAAAAAAAACATGTAATCAGAGCTCTAATGAACCGTGTTTCATCAATATTTTTTTTTCCTTCTGATTAATTAAAATAACTCGTAATCTAGAATTTTCCTTCTTTCAAAAAAAATCAGCATTATCTGACTAAACAATTAGCTACGAACTACATTTTCTAATTCATAAATTGATCAAAATTCTTTGCTCTATAGTTAAAAGACTCCCGACTTTACAACAGCCATCTGAAATCATAAAAGAAAAAATTACTCATGCTTTCAATACAAGTTTTTTTTTTAAGTTCCACTTATAGCTAGCTAATCGTACAAAAGCAGGATGGGGCTTAATAATAGAACAAGCAGGAAGCTCCTTCTATTTAACTATGGATGACAACATTGACAAAGGAAGTGATTAAACACGCGTGCAGTTTGGCCGACATTTCAGTTTATATATTTAAAATAAATCGATATAAAAAATAAACGTTTTCGATTTGGCTTTTGAAAAGCTTTTTTCTGAGTTGCAAATGTATCAATTTTAATGATTGCGCTTGACCTCCAATTGTCTCCGATTATCCGAGAAGTGTTTATAACGATTAAAAATGATTTTTTATTGATTTATTTTTTTTAATTAATTTTTTTGTAAATTTTTTGATGAAAGAAAAATTACTATATTTATTAAAATTTTAAATTTTTATTTTTTATTTTTGAATTCATTAAAATGCATTTTCATTTAAATCAAGGTGTAGATTATTAGATATAATATTTTTCAGAGTTACGCTGTATTTTAAAAATAGGTCAGTTATCCGAAAAGTAGCTGTCGAAGCCGGCTTCAAACTGTTTTGATGATGGCTTTCGAAAACAAACTAAAACGTTTTATCGGTTTTCATCATATGATATGAGTGAAGAAATTTTTTCCTTGTCTTTTTATAGTATGTAAACGATTTTGGGTAGAATTCAAGTGTTTTGAAAACAAACTTTTTATTTTAGTACAAAATATTGTCCAGCGTTACACCGATAATATTTTTTGTCTATTTTTCTCCCCTGTTTACAAAAATCATGAATTGCATTTTATTATAATTTACAATTTTTACTTTTTATTGGAATTTAATGTTCTAAAAGAAATATTTAAAATATTTATAAAATAATTATTTTGAGACTGTTAAACGATTAACAACCATTAACAGTAAAACGATAAAGTTCTCAAAAGTTGAAGATATTTGGAGCGGGATCCAAAAATCTCCAAGCCGCGAAACAGACCCATTCTCCGAAACAAATGAAAATGTAGTTGTAATATAATTTTCTGGTTTTTGACAGAAATGATTTTTATCCGTTTAAAGCACAGATATTTTCTACTTTAGTGCCGAATTACTGATTGATATTTTTTCTTAGTTGAGTAATTTCATCGTTATTTACGTAATGTTTGCAAAAATTAACTGCATGAGATAAAATATCTTATCTATGCTTACATGTGGTATATATTTGTATATGTTTTGCATTTTTTTCGTAAATATTTTTTATAATTATTTTTTTATATATTTACCTTTATTTTATATATTTTTTCTTTATTATTTTTGTTGAATTAAGTATTGACACAATTTACACTTATTCCAATCATTCAATATCTGTTTAAATATAGTTGGGAGAAATTTCTAAGCCAATTTCTGCCGATAAAATGAAGAAGTACTTTAATCATGAATGCAAAATAGTAATCCAGTTAAAAACAAAACATTAAAATTTCATTTTGATAATTTACAATTTACATTCGATTAAGAAAAAAAAACATATACCGCTTCCTTCGAAAATCGTTGCCAGGGCAAAAATTGGAGATTTATCCTTTTTCACTAACATAAATCTGACCTACTGAAATTTTCTATTATTTCGCTAAGAACAAACTGAAAATTTCAGTAATTGCAAAAAAAGCTTCAAATGAAACTTTTCATTTATTTAAGTGAAAAGTTTCAATAAAACGCCAAGTAATTTTCACGCTGCATTATCTTAGATTACAGATCGTATAAGAAATAAAATTTTCAGCATAATATGATGTACGCTGGATGAAAGGTCACGTTAAAAGCAAACAAAACATGGGGGTTAAGAAATAATAAAAAAAATATATACTATAAGTTAACAATGAAACAATGACTAGAGAATAGTAAATTGATTTATCCTTTTTGTCAAACACCATATTTTATTTTTAGTTATTGAAATGCTTAGTTGCTTTTAGAAATTTATTTAACAGCATTTCTTTTCTTCCTAGTCTTACAATTTTTATCGCATATTTCTCAATATTATTTCTAGTGAAATTGCTTAAGATAAAAATGCATTCTCCACATTTAAATTCGAATTGTTTTCGTTCTTATTTGTTGCAAATAAATAACTGTTCTAACAAGGCATGACATTTCTGCATTTAAAACATTCTTCGATCGTTTTCGGATTACATCTAAGGTGACAAGTGTTGAGTCGTCGTGTATTTACTCGTCACGGAAGGATTAATGTCATAGGCAACTAAATAAGGTCTTAAATCTTAGATTGAGTGAGAGGACATTGTGCCAAAAACTTTGTCATGCCATACATTGATCGACTTTCTTTATTTTAACGACAAAATTAATTGTATAGATTAAATATAGTATTAATAAGAAGTTTAACCAGACAGTTTGGTTTCAGCTATCATTATAAGTATAGACCATTATATTTAAGAACTTATAATAACACTCTGATAAAAAATTTGATTCGTCAAATAAATTTATAATCATAGTGATCTTCAAAAAGTTTGATAAAATGGATTATCAAAGTAATATGTATTTAAAGTTTAAGAGCACGGTGACTTTTTTCATTTAATAATCAAACTTTTTTATGTTTAGTGCTCTGAAATAATTTTATAAGATTGTTATTAATTTAGTTTTTACGTATAATGTCTAAATTATAAAACATAAATGAATTACATACTTACAATCTACTTTTAAACTTATTTGCATGTGCTTATTGAATTTGGAGAAAAAATTCTGGTTAACATTACCATACCGCATCAGGGGTCTGTTCAGAAGAAATTTGGGTCCGTTAACGGACCCTTCACAAAATATCTTTTCATGAAAACGGACCCTTCACAAAACATTTTACCTTTAAAACGGACCCTTCACAAAATATTTTAACTTAAAAACGGACCCTTCACAAAATAATTTATCTTTTAATCGGACCCTTCACAAATTTGTTTATCTTCATTATTGTTTTGTTAATCGAATAAACCCTTCCCTGGTAGTGGTGAGGGAATAAAAGCAGATATAAACGAACTAAATTTTGTCTTCGACATTCAGCAGTATAGGCTAAATACCAAATATTTGTATGTTGAATCGCTAATTTAGTAGTTGCATTTGCTGTTTATTTTTTAAAATTTAATTTTTTTAATTATAACTTTACAGTGTTGAACATAATCTTGTATGTCTTTACAATTTAAAAACTCCTTGAAAAAGTTTTTTTGCAATAACGGACCCTATTTTCACAAATTCACAAAAGCGGACCCTGGTTGAACGAATATGACTTAACGTTTATTTTATATTCACAAATTACGAGTAATTTTTTCACAATTTTACCAAAAACGGACCTTTCACAAAATGTCTTTACAGACCCCTGCGCATGGTTATGACATTTTTGGTAAAAAACCCCCCATAATTCTAGTTTAAAAAATCAAATATATACGGTAGTTAGACCATATGGTAACGGTTTACCGGAAATTCCTGTTATCAAAATTATAGTTCTTATTATCAAGCATTTATTAAGGAATATAAAATTGAAAAGTAAATTTAACCGAATAAATAGTTTCTATGCAGTTCTATAAGATATGATAAAATTGCCAAATTTTACCAAACTTTATCGCATTTCATAAAACCTTATTTTTTGTTAATTTTACCTAAATAATTACGAAAGAAGTTCGGTAAAAATTATCGAGTTTTTGTTGTTTCTATTGAGCTAAAGGCACGGTAAATTTTACCGTAACCTAATAGTCTTGACTTTACTTTTTTCTCCGTGTATGTTATCAACAGCTTCAAAACGCTTTTAAGCATTGTATCAATAAGAAGTTTAAGTAAATTTAATTGTTTTAGCTAGCATTAATGACAAACTTGAATCAAAACAAATTTGTGGGATATTAAAGAGTTACAAATAACTTTTATCTTCAAGTGCGATATTAATAAGAAGTTTAAAATAATTTTTTTCTTATTATTAAGTAAAAAGCGCTACTAATTCATGCGAGATTATTTATGAGCTAAGTTGGAAAACTGCAAAATTAGCTATAATTAGTGAAACAACTTTACAATGATAGTTGTATCTTTAAAATTTATTAAAAATAAAATATGAAGTCAGTTTTAAGGGCTTCGATTTTCTTTTAAAGTTTTATCAACTGTGAAGATGTTTTGCCTTTTGTATAAATTAAATTCTCATTAAAAGGGAGATTAAGAAAATAATTTTAGAGCTTTCTTTAAGAAAATAATGCTTATTTCTTGTCAAAAAATCACTGCGACAAATAGAAATAAAAAACAGTTTGTTTTGCCTGAAATCTTATGTAAAATGCGATACCTTAGCAAATAAAACAAAGGAAAATTATTCTCGAGTATTAGAAACAAATATTTTCAAATTGTTTTCTCATGAATATTTATAGCTCATAAAACATTTATGGGAATATTTCAAATGTCACTCAGTCTTAGTTTATTTAACTGTTTCAGTTAGATTTTCATGTTTGCAATCCTCTAAAACATATTCTTAAAGTCATACAAATTAATGCATCAGATTTTTCTAGAAATCATTTTTTATCTATGAAAACTTCGGTTATGATTAAGCAGTGATATGTTTTTATACTCACTTCCAGATTGAAAAAAATATATTTTGAGATTCTTTGTATATATTAAAAATAAACTTATATTTGAAGAAGATATTTGCATCAGTACAAAAAAAATCTATGAATTTTAATATACACCCAGAAATAAAGGTTTTTATCAAAATTGAGCAAAAATGTATCAAAATAGCTACGAAATTAACAAGATACACACCGAGAAAAAAGTATGGTCAAGACAAACAGAATATGAAATTTAGCGTGTTTCTAACTTTATGGGATCCCTAAAAAGCTCATTTTTTACTCAAGTGCTATGGTGATGATTTTGATAAAATTAACATCAAAATGTGGTTTTATAATATGTGATAAAATTTGGTAAATATGGTAAAATTTGGTAATTTTAGCTTAGAGCGTAATTTCACAACGTAGGCGCTTTCACCTTCAGTGGGTGTTAAAGAGTTTTAAGGGGGTCGTGAATAGTTTCAAGGGGGCTCTGACAATATTATAGATATTTGAGGTTCATAAACAAACTATAGTTGAAGTTAGTATTAAATAAATAAATAAAAATACAAATTTTTGGTTTGTTTACTTTTCTTTCTTAGCATACATTATTTGTTATCGAAATATTTTTATTATTAAAATTGCTAGCCAAGAAAGAAAAGCTTTTTAATAGTAATACGCTTAACATGTCACGCTTTTAGTATTAAATAGCGTCATAATCTTCATATGAATTTGAAATTTTTAATTTTCTCTAAATTTCACCTAGAAAAACAATCTATGCGTTAACTTAAATTCATATAGATTTTAAAAATTCCCAAAAATATTATTCGGGAACTATAAATTTTGTTAATTTTCATTTACTTATTAACTCGTTTATAAAAAATCTTTAATATTTTATTATGTTAATTTATTTGTACAATGTATGTGTTTTTGCTTTGCATAATAATTCAAAAGAAAATTGTCAAGATATAAATTAACTTGAGATTTCTATTTGGTAATTTTCAAAATATCATAAAGAGAATATTAAAAGATTAAAATAGAAATGGAAGAAAATTGTATAAATAAAATATATATATATACTATTCGTTTCTTCTTTTTATAAGAGGGAAATAAACTTTGTTTTAACTTCCAAAGTGGGCGGTAAAGCAAAAAAGGTTGGAAATCTTTGTCTTAGCATGGCATAAAAATCATTAATTTCATTACATTTGAATTTTGTTTTGCAATTTTTACTAAATGTTTGGCAATACGAACGATAGTTTTGAAAAAACGGAAATTCGGGAAATCTGTTATTATGTGAACGGAAAAACTGCAATATGAATGGTTAAATAACACATATCTTAGTTTTTTTTTAACCAGAATTAAAAGTCTTTTTTTTTTTACCAGAAATGTCATTACCATGCAATACGGTAATTTTCTCTGAGCATTTACAGAAAAATTTAAATAAATATTTCTCATTATATTAGGAAAGTTAAATTATTTTGCAAAGAATCAAAATTTTAACTTTAAATTAGTATAATTAAAACAACAGAAAATAGTTTTAACTCGAAACATAAGTGTGAAATGTTAAGCAATTGAAATGTGACATTACTTGATTTTGAAGAGTTTTTTTTAATGCCGCAATTTTTATTAAAAAATTTTCTATTGTAACATTTAATAAGGATACAAGATTTGTTCAGGAATCATTTGCAAGGCATTTTTACAAAAGAAGACAAAAATTTAAGAAAAAGAGTACACGATTTTAAGAAATTCTAATTGTTATGTTTTTCATATCTGAATATCTGAGAATATTATGCTTTAATATTGCACATTTTTCTATTTACATTTATTAAAATTTGTTCAAATTTAATTTATCTTCTTTGAGTTGAAAACTGTATTATAATAATGGGAAAGTTTTAAATTTATCATTACATATTTCTTCTTTTCAATATTTATTTTTTTTTAAAAAATGTATCAATGCAAGAAAAAGAAATTAAAAAAATTAGGAAAAATATTTAAACTCTAAGACTCTATTGCTAGATTTTCAGAGAAATTGTTTTAAATTTGAAAAGAAACTAGGACAAAAATTATCGAGGAAAACACAGCTTTCTTATAAGCTTCAGTGTCAATGGGAGAAAAAAAAAGAACTAAGTCTTATGACGTGTCACAACTCAAATACAAACATAATTGTTTCACCATTTCAACAAAAATTAATGACTTTATTTTTAAATAATAAAATAAATCCTTGAATTTTCAAATTTTATGTGTCCAGGAACCATTAATTCTTAGAAATTCCTTTATTTATTTATGTATATTGTATTATGTATTGTGCTTTGTGTATATTTCATTACTTTTTAAGTGTTTACTTAAATGTCTCTAAATATTTTTTATAATTATTCTGATGTCTTTAACAATAAGACTGGAAATTGCACTTACAATGCTTTTAAAGATAATGGTGAAATGAATTTTATCTACATAGAAATTGTAATATATTTTTAGGAGGTAAAAAAGCATAAATTGGACTTTTTGTGTTACCTAAATACCATAATTTATGTTGGTTATGGTTAATAGTTAACAAAAATACTTTTATGCAGTGTTAGAAAAGAACTATATATGAAACTATATATTAATTATAATATGTAGGTACTTTTGGATTTAAATAGGTACTTTGGGAATAAAAAGGTACTTTGGAATGAAATTGATGTACTTTGGGATTTATAGCTAACAATTTTATTTTATTTTATATTTTATAACCGGCGTTATACAGCCAACCCAAGTCTGAGTTTACAACTATCAATGTTCATCTCCATAGCCTTGTAATTTTGAACTCAGCCCAGAAGACAAATGAACTCCTGTATCAAAAACTGAGGCAGACCAGCTTTTGTAGAGCATTTACCCGCATTTGTGTTACATGTAGTGGAAAACTGCGAAAAATCCCCTCGGTTAGTCCAATGGCAAAAGGGATTCTATTCCCAAATCTGCCTACCACTGAGGGTATTTTATGTCAGAACTGTGGTCGATGCAATCCGGAAGCAGAATTCGTACCGACCAGCATATGCTGGGATTTGAACCTGAGTCACCTCATTGATAAGCGAGTTCTTTATCCACTGAAGATCCGCGGCTTATTTAGTAATTTTTGAAAATAAATAAGCGCTTCAGTTTTGCAAAGTAATATTTTAAACAACAGCAGAGTAAAAAATAACGCATATTCGAACAATATAACATACTGTTCAAAGATGCAGAAAAAAATTATGGCATAACCACTTACAATGTACAGGCTCAATTAAAAATATAATAATATATTTCATACGTATGAGATGAAACAGAAATAAAATATTATACATACAAATGGATAAAATAACCTCTAAGCAAATGAGATACTGTATTATATAGCGTTACTCTAAAAAATAAAACTTCACCGTAGCTTCTGCATGCTTTGCAGTTATGATTCACTTTTACAGCGTATTGTTTTTTTCTTTTCTCTCGTTTCAAGTTTATTACGTCAAGCTAAAAGAATATGATCGAACTACTTCAGTATCATAATAAAAAAAGAAATCCGTGATATATACCGCATATATCTACGTTAACAATTTACGATACATTATCTAAACAAACTAGTGAAACAACAATATAATCGTAAAATTAGCTCATGTTTAGCTTTAGTCTAAAACAAGGAACTCGACTTTACGATGTACGGTAAATCATCGAGTTATTCTAAAGAGTTATATGACTGCTTTATCAAAACTGAACTTTGCATAAATAAAGATCAAAGCTCTTTTGTGGAACAATGAGAAAAATTGAATTGTATAATGACTGTTGAAACATGTTTTCGAAAGATTACGTATGCGAACAAAACTGAAGCTATTTAATAAACTAAGATTGATTGACGTTTCAAATGTAGTAAATCCTCATAAATATTTCATAAGCTGCATATATTTCTGAGATATGGAAATATTTGTTATGTAAAATAATGGTTTAGTATTGCTCTTTCTTGTATGGTTGTTAAGCTTTATTTTGAATTATAAGTAGTGAAGAAAGTTTCTCGTATTTTCGATTTATAGTTGAAATAATGGTATATGATTGGAAATATTTCTGAAATTTCATATATTTCATAGAAAATTTATAATCTTTGAAACTTGTTTTTACAGAAAACAGATATGTTTTAAAATTCTAATGAGTTATGACAGAGTTATTAAAATAGTTTTGGAGAATATTTATTTTGTCTGAGGAATAGTAGAAAAGAGTTTCTCGTATTTTCGATTCATAGGTCAAATAATATTTTATGATTGGAAATATATTTGAAATTTCATGCATTTCATAGAAAATTTATAATCTTCCAAACTTATATTTTGTCTTGGCGATTTTATCTGGTGATTTCATCTGAGGGAATTATTTTGCAACAGTGAGTGAAACTAAGAACGCTTAACATAAATTTTAAGCACTGGAGAATTCCATATGCCAAAATGACGAGCAAATTTGGAGATCATGAAATTAATTTTCAAACGGAGAAAAACATTCTGGTTAAACTACCATATAGTATAATAATGACATTTCTGATTAAAAAAAACTCCTTATTCTGGTTAATAATACCAAAATACACAATATTTAAACCATTCCTTTGGTGATGTTTTCGTTTATATGGCAATACTTTACCGGAAATTCTAGTTTTCAAAATTATAATTCTTAATACCACTCATTTAGTAAAAAATAAACTGAAAATTAAATTTAACCGAATAAACGGTTTTTATGCCATGCTTTAAGGTTTCATGATAAATTACCAAGTCTTACTACATTTACTACTAATTATAAAATCATATTTAATTGTTAATTTTACCTTTTACCCGAACCAAATACTTCGGTGAAAATAACCGAGCTTTTTAGTGTTCCCATATAGTTCGAAACTATATTCTGGTTAGTANAAATAAAGCGCTTCATAACTTTCAAAAATTGCTATTTCAGGAACTACTTGAAAATGGGTAGCAATAATTACCGAAAAGTCATTGGATTTACGATGAAATCGGCGCATAGGAAAGGCGTGAAAAGTGGTAATTTAAATTCGTAAATCGTAATAATGATGTATTAAAAATATTGGGATTTTTAAAACTATGCTAAATCCGTAGCGTTAACCATCGAAAAACTACATTGATTGAGATTGGGTGCGTCAAAAACTTAAAAGTGTAAATTTAAATTACGGAATTTTGTTATTATTTTCCAAAAGTAAATATTAAATTTTTTTTTTCATTTTGTTCATTTTGTTCGAGGGTTGGCGGGCCGCATTTGGCCCGCGGGCCGCAGGTTGAGCACCCCTACATTAATGAATATTACGAAATACCTTTAATATGAAGTTTTAGATTCCTTGTCAAAAACGAAGTCTGAAAATTAAGCTTATTAGAGATTGCAAATTGATGTTTAAACGAGTAAAAATTAAAACTTTATCTAAACCTGTCGAATTACTAATGAGGAAAATAACACGAAAAGTACAAAAGTCAGTTGGAACCTTTTATGAAACTTGGAAAAACTTTTAATAATCACCCTTCAACTGTTTCATTCAACGCTTCTTTGTTTTCTCAGATATCAAAAAGATTTTGTTGTTTTCAATGCCGTCTTCCTCAGCATTTATTTTCTTGAGCTAGCTACAGTTTCTTTATTTTTCTGATCTGAAATATTAATTAGCATTAATAAGTATACTTTCTTTTCCTTATATTTGATGTGGAATCTAAAAATGTACATTAAGGAAGAAAAATTACCAAACAAAAAAAAAAAACGATAGAAATTTTATTTTAAAATTACGGTAGAATTACCAGCCAGTTTGTCCATCCTATTAATTGTAAAAATTACGCTAAAGAATATTTTGCACCCTTTCATTCATTTTTTACCGTTTAAAACTAGTATGATTAAAAAAACATGAATGAAAAACTATATGGTTTTACAACCATTTACAACTAGCACAGTTTCAAAACCGTATAAAAGAAATCTAACAGGACATAAGAGCTAGTCTTTTAGTTAGATAAAGGGCATCGGAGTTAGGTTATGGTAGAGTTGTGTCTTATCAAATGAACCGTAGGAGTCAAATTAACCGAATAGAGTTTGATTACTTTATCTAGTTGTTTCACCTATCGTAATATGGGAAATACAAGATTTTTTGTGTTAAGCAGTTTTATAGTGCTTCCATTTATGCCAGATTGAGTGTATCGTATTCTAATAGTCAGGGGGTTGCAAATTGGGGTGTGCAGGACACTAGAAACTCTTCACTTGTTAATGGGAATGGAGAAAATATTGTGGCGCCAACGCTGGGACACGAACTCTTGTTCTGTCGGCCATGAGATTGATAGATTAGCCCTTTCAGCTGCAATATATACCTAAATGCTAGGAACTAAGTGGCTTAATCGAGTGGATCGAGTTGATGCGATAAAATTCTGGTTACTTAACCGTATTGGATGGAAGCAGTTAATAAGCGATTTTTCTCTCAGTTAACAGTTTGAATACCATCTATTTACGGTTATTTGACTGTTTTGTTTGAATATGGTGAAATAACAATTAAATAAATTGTTATTTAACCATTTTTTCTTGAAATTTCTACCAATATATAGCATTTTTATTGTTTTGCCGTTAATAGGATTGTTGTACATCAATCATTAGTTTAACACAAACAAATTAATTTTTATCCAAATAACAAAAATATATTTTCTTTTATTTGATTTACTTGTTTGGTAAATGATTAGGGAGTTTCCCCAACTATCAGAAGTTGATAAATATTGTTTTATACAATCTATCAGAAAGAAAAAGTTTTCGTTCACTCACTGTCAACCCCTGATACGTTTTCGATCGATCATTACATGATACTACATTCAAGACCAGTATTTTCGGGACAATATTATTATAAACGATATTTTAACCTTTTATTTTAGATGAAGATTGCAAAAACCTGTAAACAGGTCATGTATTTTCTTTAAAATTGAGCAAATACGATTTTTTAAGTATACATTGTTTTAGAAAAAATTAATAACATTCTTATAAGCAGAACTGTTTATTTAAGCTTATTGAAATAGTCTGCTTTTTTCAGTCAATATTCAATTTTACTTTTTTATATTTTGTGTTATAAAATAAGTTTATAAAATTTTTATTAACTTATGTTTTACACATAATGCCTAATTTATATAACATAAATTAATTACACACTTACAAACTACTTTTAGACTTATTTATTTGAGCTCATTGAAGAATCAGAAAAATTCTAGCAAAATTAGCATACTGTATGGTTATGACATTTCTGGTTAAATAAGTCAAAATTCTGGCTAATAAAACACAAAATATGCTGTATTTAAACCATTCATTTAGTTATTTTTTCATTCATATGGTAACGGTTTACCGGAAATTCTAATTTTCGAAATTATAGTTCTTATTACTACACATTTAGTTAAAATTAGAATCTGAAAGTAAATATAGCTGAATGAATGGTTATAGTTAATTGTGGAAAAATCTAATTTTACCACAATTAACTAATTTCATTTCAGTTTATCATAACCGAATAACTGAATATAACTGAAGGAATGGCGGAAAAATCTAATTTTACCACAATTAACTAATTTCATTACAGATTATAAAACAATATTTTATTGTTTATTTTTCAAAAATCTTTCTCACAGAGCTGCGGTAAAAATTACTGAGCTTTTGGGTGTGTCTATAAGGCCAGAAACAAGGTAAATTTTACCATATTCTGGTAAGTTTGACCATGCTTTTTCACTCAGTGAAGTAGTCAACTTTTTTCCTTTAATAATCAAGTAGATAGAGATTTGTGGGTAACTGACAGAATAGGTAATTAACAAATTAACTGCTTACGACTGACATTTCTTGGACTTTTTAGCTAGCGCTATAGTTCTTTGGTTTATACTGTATTCAAAATTGCTATACAAAATAGAAACTGCTTTTCTTAAATTAAATTTTTATCCTAATTTAATCTTCATTGAGCATTAAATTGGTTTATTCATAATTTAATTATTTTCTGCATAATTTATTTATTGTAAAGTTTGAATGGTGTAATATATTCTGTGTACACTGTATACATTATAAGTTACGCAGTATAGGTTATATACAGTATAACTTTTATATACTGTATATTAAACATCAGGTCTTTTCAAGAATTTTTAGAAAAATATTGGTTAAAAAACAAGTTATAATAATGAACTTCAAAAGTAATTGATTCAATAATAAAACCTTAAGGAATTTGACCATTCAAGAAAATCTTAAAAAATCATAAGCCATCTGTACATTTTTAATAGTATAAACACAAGAAGTATTTTGATTTTAAAATGTTTATATTACTTAGAAACAAAATTGGCACCAATTTAGTCTCATATAACATTCTAATTGGAATAAAAAAATATTTTTATATATTTGAATAAAACATTTTATTCAAACATATACATCGAAGGGAAACATATTTTTTTACTATTTAAAAAACTAATTGTATTATTATTTAAGTTTAAAAAAAATTCAGAATGTTTTCTTGTTCCCTTTGAAATTATGTTAAAATTAATTTTTAAATTTTATTCAACCAACAAGCTATTCCCATAAAAAAAAATTTAATTCAAAAGTGTCTGAATCTCTCTGTTTTTGTATTGAAAACTGAAAGTTCAAAAATGATATTAAAAGAACGTATTTCATTAAATCGCTAGATGAAAAATGCCTTTTTTTTTTAAGTTCAAAAGTATGTCGTTTTATGTTGTGTGAACTTTGAAATCGTTGAATGTATATAATAGTTTCTAATTCGACTTAATTATGAACGAATTTGACTTGTTATAGTTTATTTCCCTGTTTAAGGAAGAATTTTAAACTATCATAGTTTTAATTACCAGCTTTGGCAGCGGAATTCAATATTTGACTGCAGTTTGTTCTAATTGTAATACTTGAAATAAATACACCCTGTTAGAAATTAGTTTACAACTTTGCTTAACCGTAGATGCGAAGCGAAAACCACTTAATTTTGTAAGTCTCCTCGCTTATGACGTAAATTTGAGAGAATTTCCTTTAATTAACTCTCAACTTCGCTTTAGTGCATAAAGGTGGTTTTCCCTAACATTTTAAATTGGGTTCAAAATTGCTAATTTGAGAGAAAAGTATATTTTTGTAAACAAAATGAGCGGATTGCGGGAATGGGTTAAATGTAGAGTTTAACATTTCAATGACAGGATAAAAAAAAATCTTAAAAGGTGCTGGAAACTATGTCTGTTGTGATATTTTAGAGGGATAAGGAGAAAATAAAAGAAGTAAATGTCAAGTTAGTAGGGATTTCATGCTGTGGAGCACGAATTAAAATTAATCCGTCTAGGGAAAGAAGTGCTACCCAACACTCCACGCTTCTTGAGTCTACTGACTCTTCAGAAGTATTCGTACTAATACGAGAGTACTGAATTGAGTACACATCAGTGTGGTTTTCAGCCGTTGGAGACAGAAAGTTCGCTTCACATATTTTAATGTAGATCATGAAGGGGGAATCACGTGAT
Source organism: Parasteatoda tepidariorum (assembly GCF_043381705.1). Classification (NCBI taxonomy): domain Eukaryota; kingdom Metazoa; phylum Arthropoda; class Arachnida; order Araneae; family Theridiidae; genus Parasteatoda; species Parasteatoda tepidariorum. The sequence goes on along the minus strand of NC_092215.1, from coordinate 51,220,806 downwards.
CACTGTTCTTAACAAACTAAGAAGATTAATCTTTTGCGGTGAAGCGTACAAGTATATAAATGACCACCAATTTTGTTCAAAGTTTGAAGTCAGTTACTAAAAAAATAGTTTCAAATTATGGAGAGTTTTTTTTAATTCTGAAACTATTAAATTCAAATTAAATCAACTAAAAATGAAAAATATTTATAAATTCTTCTGCGTAAAATTTTCTTTGGATAAAAGCTTTACAATTATGTACAGTGCGCAAAATAGAAAACAAACCAACCTGAATGACTTTTGATATAATGACCAAATTTTCACGTTCTAGGACTTAAATCTTAAAGGTTTGAAGGGGGACCTTAAATCAGCTAACTAATTTGTCCAGACGATATTTCCAGTTACGAAATCAGACATAACGTACTTTCTCTGAATAAACATGCTTTTTTTTCAACGGATTCAAATTCTTGACCCCCCAAAGTATAAGTGGTGACCGGTCAATCAGGGAAATATACTCCCAATAGTTTGTTCAGGAGAGCTGTTGAAATTTTGGACCCCTTAATGCTAATTTATTTTATTGCGTATTTTGGCACATCTCGAGAACTTTATGAGCGAATTGAAAATTTTTTGCACACAATTATAAAATTCGCTTATTCAAAGATAATTCAATGTAATATATAACCTTCAGTAACGAATTAATATTTTTAATTACTTTATTTAGTAAGAGTTGAAAAAATTATGAATTGTAAGGTATGAGATTTTTAACATCGTTTTAAAGAATGCAATTTTAATTGGCAAAATACAAAATTTGAGCGAAATTGGTCAAAAAGTTTCTGTGAAATCGAAGTTTGAAAAAGTCGCATATTTAAAATTTGATTTCTCAGGTAAAAAATGTATGTTTGTTTAAAGAAAGTACATTTTTGTGTCTGAATTCTTAACTTAAACAATCTTCTGCACTGATTAATTAGCATATTTGAGGTTACCTCTTTTAACCATTAAGATTGAGTCCTAGAATGTGAAGATTCGATTATTAGATCAAAAGTTATTCAGGGTGGTCCGTTTAACTTTTTGCGCACTGTACAACAAATAGTATCAGAGCTACAGTAAAACACTTAAAAAGTAAAATTAAGATTAAGGAGCTTAATGTTTGATTGAAATTATAAGAACCAACTTTTCTAGATTGCAGCTATCTTTCTTCCTTATTTTAAGAATTGAATTTTCGAATCCATTTTTCTTTAATAAGAAAATATTCAGGGAAGGTATTTTTGTGTCTAATTTCATAGTTTGAAATATCATCTGCACACATTAATTTGTATATTTAAATCTTCAGAAGTATTAAATTGTATCATAGTTCGTGAAAAACTGATCATATGATCAAAAGTTACTTAGATATTCTATTTTTTCATGCCCAAAACACAAACTTGATCGGTATCCTACTAAAATTAGAAAAAAATATTTATGCATCGTAACATGTACAAACATTCAGAAAGAGTTACATGAAATCAAACGAAAAATAATTAATTGTCAGTAACACTAATTATTAAAGGATGTTACGGTGGAACTTTCATTGAAAACATCACATTTGTTTTGCTTCACTGTTCATTATTTTCTAAAAAAAAATGACAGTTTTTCACATTGATTTTCACGTGACAGTTCAAAAACATATTTTTAGTGTTTGAAATAGCATGTATTTGAAATAATCTAAAATGAATTACTATATCACAATGTACTTTAATTATTGTAATATATATAAAGAACTTGTCATAGATTCTAATTAAAATATAAAATCAAGATCCAATTTAAGGATCAATTGAATTTGCTCATTTTATCTCTTCTTTAAATATAAAACTAAACATTAAAGAACAAGTCTGTTAATGAAATAAAAGCTTTTTTTGTAATGTTTAAAAATAAATGGACACAAAAAAACTCGAATATTTATGCGAACAATGCTTTTTCTTATTCTTTAACGCATAAAAGAAAAGATATTTATAGTAACTACTTCCGGAATCATGATTTATTTTTTTCTAAAATGTTTCTGCAAAGTTTTCATGCTTTCGACAAAAAACTAAAAGTCATCAATCAAAAAATGATGGCTGGCAAGATATCAGAACTACTTCATCCTTTCTAGCATGGAGAGTAATAAAAATGGAAATTTTTGTGTTCTTTCTGGAATTGTAATGGTAAAATTTGATGAAATTTTGATTCACATCTCGTTTTTTCATGTGTAACACAGAATAAATAAATAAATAAAAAAAATTTATAAATTTCGGTATTTTTATAAAGCTTTAGTAAAACCTTGTTTAACTAAGCTAACCATTTTTTTTAAAGAATTCATCCTTTTTGGGAGAAAAAAACAATTATAAGCATTGTCCTTACTTTATTTCTTGAACAGCAATAAAAACCTATGCAAAAAGGATAACAATCATTTTCTATATTTGTCACATAAATCAGAGATTAACTTAAAAGCTCTCAAAGTCTAATGTTTGAAAGCTTTCATCCCCTTTAACATTTTTTTATTTGTTTTTAACGTATTAAAGATACCATATAAGCCTTAACTCTTTCTTACAGTTTCTTCATAAGTAGACCTTCTTTGAAAGTAATGTAAGATCAAACTCTCAAAACTGCACTTTAACTCTAAATTACTAAATTTTTTTCTATAAAGAAGATTCGTGGATAATATTTATTTATGTATTTGTTTTATAGAAAATGTACATGAAATGTGATCGAACTCTTATTTACAAATAATTTTGTAGTATTATGTTAGTAAGTTAAGTATTTTTTTTTAAAAAATATATCAAGAGTGAGATGCATGAAAAATGTTTTTTTTTCGTAAGTGTAATGGGCAGTTAAGAATTTTTGTAAATGTTATGATAAATGCAATTTTGTTATATTTTTTTATTTCTCGTAATCCGAAAAAAATGGTAAAATTTACTGAAATAAAATTATATCGATTAAACATAAAATATTTTTGTATTTTTTTCTGCCTAATTCTGGTAAAATTACCAAACTGTATAGCGAAGACAATTCTAGCGATAAAGCTATAATAATTTTGGTTAATAAAACCAACATATAGGGTAATTAAACCATTCATTTCGTAATTTTTCTCTTCCTATGGCAAAGGCATCCGGAAATTTTGGTTTGTAAAATCTGAGCTGTTATTGCTACATATTTAGTAAAAAATTGGAAACTGAAAAGCAAATTTAACAAACTAAATGATATTTACTTTGTTAGTCTAAATGGTATATCGAACCGAATTTTACCACATTTATCAAATTTTAACACGTATTATAAATCTATATTCTATTGTTAATTTTCGCAAAATCATTACCAAAGTGCATTGGAAAAATTTTAAGAGTTTTTTGGTATCCTATAGAGCCAGAAACACAGTAAATTGTACTATATTCTATTAGTTTTGCTCACACTTTTTGTCTCTGTGCAGAAATTTAAAACTTTAACAGATCACAAACTATTTAATTAATGTTGAATACGAATTTCAGAGTTTTAAGTCCTTGTGCAGTGAGAAAAAATATAGTCAAAACTGCCAGAATATGGTAAACCCTGCTTCTGGCTCTATGGAAACCCCAAAACGAACGGCAATCTTTATCGTAGCGCTTTGTTAATGACGTTTAGTAATATTAACAATTAAAATATGGTTTCATTGCCATGCCTTTTAGTATTAATTGTGGAAAACATTGATAATCTTATCAAGATACCTTTTAGCATGGTATGGAAATCATTTTATCGGTTAAATTTACCGCTCAGTTGTCTATTTTTACTAATTGTATGGTGTTAAGAACAATAATTTTTCAAACCAGAATTTCTGGTAAATAGTTACTTTTCGAACTTGAAAATTAACAAATGAATGGTTTAAATACCGTAAAATTTGGTTTAATAACCAGAATCATGTTTTTGTTTTTTGCCAGAAACATCATTACCTTACAAGTACTGTAATTTTATTGGAATGTTTTCTCCATGTGCAGTCAATGTGTTCATTAATTTATTTAATAATTCGTTATTTAATCAAATTTACTAGTTTATTATTTGATTTTTTAATATTCCTAGTTTAAAATTATAAAACCATTTAGTTAAAATATAGACGCGTTTCGGTGTTATAAATTCTTCTCTCCACAACACGCCTATTATTTTTATGAATAGTGACTTTTTTAGTAAATATAAGATTGTTTAATATTTCTAGTTTAACATTAGCAAACCATTTTTTTAAACTAGCAGATTTCATTTAGGGCTAAAAGCCATTGTAATATCTGTATCCATTAGTTCAATTAAATTATTTATATTATTAAAACTCTTTTATATTATTTAAGATTTCAATTTTAAAAAAATTAGGTTTTTACATAAAATAACATCTTGTCAAAAAAGTACGTTTTCTGTTTTTATGTAAATTGAATTTAACTAAATGATATGAGCAAGTTTGTTATAAAACGGTTTGTTATTTTCACAATTTTTTATCAACGTTTTCAACATAATTCAAAACTTGTAAGATTATGACGAGTGCATATATATATATCTGTGATATTACATATATATATATATTTGTGTGTGTGTGTGTGCGCAAAATTCTATCTGCTTAATACATATATTAAAAGCAAGATGATGTTATAAACTTAATACAACTTTTCCTTCATTCTTTGATAATGTGTAAGCTCACAACGTTTTAATCAAAATTCCTCGTAGAACAATACACGGTACTCTTTTTTTCGGCGAAATCGATTTGAACAATGTGTGAGAATTCGAACAAAACAAAGCATTTAGTTTGTTCGAAAAAAAAGACGTCATGGTTAAAAAAAAACCAACGTGTTTTCTCAGAAGATAAAAAGTATGAGCTACGAACTTGAAAGCTAAATTATTTCCTCAGTTTTCTAATTAAGAAGGCTGAATCTATAAAAACTAAAAGCTTCTAGGGTTAAAGTTGATGGCTAGTGACAAATTAATTAAATATATGTTGTTGTGCTCAACATAAGGATTAATTAATTTCGGTATTACATATTTCTCTAAATACTTCTTACGTTTTTGCATTATGAGACACGAAGAAAAAAGTTACAGTAAAATTACCGTGCTGTATGGTAATGACATTTCTGGTAAAAAAAAAAACAACAGCATTATTTTTGTAATTGAACTAAAATATACAGTACTTAAATCATTAATTTAGTAATTTTTTCATTCGCATGATGATGGTTTGTTTTCAAAATTTTAATTCTTTATTACCGCACTTTGTAAGAAAAAGGAGGCTCAAATTTAGCGAAACTTTCTTCGTTTTTGACGAAAGGTATATGCTTTGAGCTAAACTTTCCTCAAACTTATGAAATAACTATCCTCATTTCTTCGAAAAAACAAATTTTAACATGCTATGTTTTTACAAAAAAGAAAAAAAAAGAAGGCTCTTAGCGCTTAATGTATATACACATTACACATATGCCCGAAGCGGGATTCAAACTCAGGACCTTCTTGATACGAGGCCAACCCCTTAACCACCGTACAGTAAGTCGGTTTGTTTCGTCACGTTATTTTCGATTACTTAGTCTTCCTTCTAGTTCTTATTACAACACATTTAGTAAAAAACACAAAACTGAAAAATACATTTAACCGAATAAATGGTTTTAATGCTACTTTCTAAGGTATCATGGAAAATTAACAAATTTTAACACAGATTATAAAACCATATTTTATTGTTAATTTTAACAAAATCTTTACCAAAGCGCTTCGGTAAAAATTACGGTGATTTTTGGAGTTTCCATGGAGCCAGAAATATGGTGAGTTTTACCATTTTCTGGTAATTAAGACCCTACTTTTTTTTTCTTAGTGCCTTAAATAATAGTGCAATGTCTAATTTTAATGAGTCTCATACTTTTATATTTTAATATTTATTTTAAGACATCATTTTGCTTTTACTTTAATGCGATAAACGCATCAGAAAAAATTTCATAAATACATTTTCATAAAATTTTCAAACATAAATTTTCATCAAATTTTCAAAAAAATTTCCTCGAATTCAATAATTGGAATTTATTATTATTATAGTGCTAAAATTTGTTTTATAAGATAGTTTCAACTTTAATCTTTCAAAAGGCTCTAAGAATTGCCCCATGATAAATATAACTTAAAATGATAGTAATAGGCTTAGTAAAATTTAAAATTTTATTAATTTGCTTTGCTTATTTACATATTTGTTTAAATTTTATAAATTATTTTGCAGTATTAAACTAATATTGTTTTTAACTTAACAGGTGCATTGATAAGGTTATCATTGGCTTTGCATTCCGCAGAGTGATAACATCCCGTGGTGTTAAATTTTTACTATCTTCATTGATAAGATCTAGTCACAAATTTTCATACGGGATCAAAATTTTAGAGAATAAAAATAATTATTTAAAGAAAAAAATTTATACATTTATTAATAAACTTAACATCACCACTGACCAATGACATGATTTTTGTGTAAAGGAAATTCAACGGACTGATAACATTAATCTCGATTGACCAATAATCTTTTTTATGAGTTTGCAAAAGTGGATCGATTCTGATATTTTTGACAGTAAACTTAAAAATTTTTATTTTTGTTACTTAAAGTAAAAAGCTACATTGACGGTGTAGTTGATTTCTCGGAAAGCATGAAAGCAATATCTAAAATTCACAACGTTTCTGGTAAGAAGATGACATTAAATTGCCCAAATTTTATAATTTATTTCCAACGTTATTAACTTTCAGTTATTAAAACATCACTAGGAATAATTTGTTTCTTCAATTGGTTTAAATTAAAATGAAGCAAGCAAGCGTCTGTAAATTTTAATGCCTGATATTAATAACCCATTTTTTTCCGGAAACAACTTTTAATTATCCTGAATTAAAAGGAAGTTAATTGGAAAGATATAAAAGCATATTTGTCTCAATGACTAAAGAAAAAGCAGAGCGAATCGTCGCAACTTAGTTCAAATAAATAAATAACTTTATCGTCCTTTACTTCGCTAATTCTGTATTATCTGTGAAGTTTCATTTCTGTAAATCTGTCAAAGTCGTAATCACAGTTAACTGATGTCTTTTAGTAGTCAAGATAAGATGGAATTATTATCATTGAATTAAAATAATCATGAAAGCTGAAGATTTGAGAAACATTCATTGCTGTTTTGGGATTTTCTGATAAGATATATATTTGGAGGATAAATTTAATCAAACAAAACAATAAATATTTGTCGAACTTGATAAAAATAATCGATATAATTATATATCTTGAGTACTAAAGTAATATTTTGTTGTAGAAAAATTGTGAATAGGGATTGATATTGAGAAGGATAATTTATATTACCGGTCGCTATTTTGCGTTACTAGAATTAAAGGTGGTTTTAAAGTATAAAATTTTTTTTCATATTACATGTAAAATTTGTGTAAAAATTAATATTTTCATATTTAATTTAGCTGTAAGTTAGAGATATTTCAAAGTAATCTTATTTCACGTAATTTTAAGTGAGAAAATCTAAAATATGAATGAAATCAGTCCATTTTTTTCCAGAGGAAAATAAAATGTTAAAACATTTTTTTTGCGTGTGCATGCACTGGCCCATGAATTTGAAACCTTAGATTAGCATTTTATTTTACCTCTTTTTGCATGGTAACAGTTCGTTTTCATTAAAAATCCATTCTACAAGCCTCTGCTGTGCATTTATGTCCAAAGTACTTCGACTACGCAGACTTTAAGATCCTGTAAATCAGATGTACGAGGAGATTGCTGAATAATGTGTCTATCCAAAATATCTCAATTATTTTCTGCTGGGTTCCGATCCGGGCTTTGCGATAGCCAGAAAAGGAGTTGGCACTCACATTGATGTTCATTGAATCAGTTTTGAATGCTTTTTGCACGAGTAATAATTGCATTATTATCCATGATGTATTTGTCACCTTCGGAGTAAAATTGTAACATTGATAAATGCACTTGATCTGGCAATATAATGCATGACTTGTTGTTTACAATCTAGAAACTCAAGAGCACCGTTTTCATACCAGAAGAACAAGACCTACATCTTGATACTACTGATACGCCTGATGGTATCACTTTGATAGGAATTATGTTAATTTTAGTTAAAATTAGAAAACTCATGTTTAAAGTTAAATTTTAATTATAGAAATATTCATGGTTACATATTTACAATACATTAAGTAATACAAAGGGGAAAGAATCTAGGATTCACTCACCAGGGCACCTTCCAACACTCAGGTACAGCTTCAACTGATTCCTAAATGGGTGCAACCCCTACAGCAAGAGGGAACTTCGCCAAACTCACCCTTTGGCTCACTTTATCGATGTTTTTGGCGCACTTACTATTTTGGGACTCCTTGCTCTGCATCATCCCTCCCCGCCACAGACGAGGGACTACCGAGAAATTCCTTGACGCACCTGGTGAGGAACCTAGTTCTCTAAAAGTGAAAAAAAAATTAGCGTCCAAGGCAAAAGTCCATGGGTGTACGAAGTAGCGATTCCTGAAGACATCTTCTGGCACTATAAACAATGTCGAGCTGAATCAAAGTGAAAAAAATTTCATTAGTGTCCAAGGTAAAAGTCCACGAGTTCACGAAGTTACAATCCTTGAAAAAATCTTCTGGCACTGGAAACAATGTTGAGCTGGATCTCACAGGCTAATGTCCACGAGTTCAAGAAATTACAATCCTTGAAGAAATCTTCTGGCACTAGAAACAATGTTGAACTGGATCTCACAGGCTACCACGAGTTCAAGAAATTACAATCCTTGAAGAGATCTTCTGGCACTGGAAACAATGTCGAGCTGGATCTCACAGGCTAATGTCCAAGCTAATGCTTCGTCTCTCATAGTCAGATGTAGGCTGCTGAGTACATTAGGAGGAAGTGGAGAAGCATGTATTTGAGATGCAGCTGGTTTTGGCAACGAAGGTGGTTGTGGAGGAATCCTACCTAATGATAAAACTGGAGGAGCAGGGAAATCCAGTTGAGGGATAGGTGGAGGAACCATGTGAGTGGGAACAGTCATTGTGGCACCAACAGTACGTAGAACCTTAGCAAACACTCGATGAGATAATCAGCAAACATTTCATGGGGACGATCAACAAACATTCGATGAGGATGGTCAACACACCTCCTGGTGCAGTAGCTTTGAAGCCAAGACTTCGCCTTAATTGTGCTAGCAGGCAGTCCTAATTGTCGCTCTATTTCTCTTCCGTCCTCACTAAACTCTAAATGCAAGTTTAAGTAATAACAATAGCTTTGTAAGTAAAAATATTAGTTAATCCAATTGGATCAAAAATAGCCAGGGATCACAGGCCCCTGGTGAGCATCCTAGATTTCCCCATAATTTAAATGATTGTATTATGTAAATTTATTATTTAAACTAACTTGAAATGAATTCAAACACTTGATCAGGGTGTTAGAACCAATTTACAAATTAACCTTAAGTAAGAAATAAATTATTTCATTACAACTTTTCCAGGTGATCAGACTGAAAAAATTAAAATAAACTTAACCTATCTCTTAAAAAAAAATTACTCATGTTAGTAATAAATTTATCTTAATGGACAAAAAATTTATTTTACAAGCATTTATGAACATTAAAATATTTTATCTAGAACTTATTTATCATTTGTATTTAATTGTTACTGTGACGTAAATTATATTTACTAACCGGTTTATTTGTCTCCTTGAAATTTGCCTGCAGGTCTGCAATGTTTTTAGGAGTAAGATGCAAATAATTATATCTTCGAATATACGGTGTCAATCTGTTTACATGACAGTTAAAAACTTTTCGATTATTTTTGACACTTTTGACTCGATAATTCACTTTGGAAAAACGCTCTATTATTCGATATGGCCCTTCAAATTTTGGTAGTAATTTATTTGACAAACCTGACTTCTTTAAATTTGGAGTTTTTACGAAACAGAGGGAACCTATTGGATAATTAAATTTGTCGATATTTTTACCGATTTCGCTTCTCCCGATATTCTTCTCTTCTTGAGTTTTTAAATTTTCTAAAACCTTGGAAAAAATTTCGTCTAGGGACTGAATTAATTTAGTTACATATTCTGATTGGGATTGAAATTTGTCACCCTCCCCCAAACTGTAGGGCAATCTCATGTCTCTAAGGTGTTCGATAAAAAATGGAGAAGCTTGTGTGCTTTCGTTAATTGCAGAGTTAATTGCCAACATAGTTTGTGAAAGTTGTTTGTCCCATTCGTTATTTTCATTGCAAATTGTTGCCAAAATATTTGCAATTGATTGGTTCGGTTTTTCTATCCTACCGTTAGCCCAAGGTGCATACTTTGAAGAGTGAAATTTTTCGATACCTTGGATCTTACAAAACTCTGTAAATTCATTACCTGAAAAATATTTGGCGTTGTCAGTTACTATTATTTTAGGACAACCCCTGTGAACTATATAATTGTCAAAAAATGCTTTTGAGATGGTTTCTGATTTCATNGATCTTACAAAACTTCAGGTAAATTCATTACCTGAAAAATATTTGGCGTTGTCGGTTACTATTATTTTAGGACAACCCCTGTGTACTACATAATTATCAATAAAATGCTTTTGAAGTGGTTTCTGATTTCATGTCTGGTAAGGCTGCTAAATGGATGTATTTAGAAAATGCGTCTATCAATGAGAAAACGTATTTGTTCCCCGATGTGGTAGCTTTCAGTGGTCCAAAAATATCAGCATGGCAACGCTCTGAGGGATATGTACTTTGTTCGACCATCTGCATTGGGGCTGATTATATTTTAAAAACACTACGTCTTGATAAACAAGGAATACATGAATTCACAAAATTTTTCGTATCTTTGCACATTTCGTCCCAATAAAAATTTTCATTTAACCTATTATAGGTTTAAAAAAATCGGAGATGACCTCCTATCTCTGAATGAACTGATTCTAATACTTTAGGGTTTAAAGAAGTGGGTACACAAATTTGCTTTTTAACATCTTTTCTCGGAGATTTACTGTTCCGTTTGGACAAATGAATTAACACTCCATTTTCATCTAACAAATAATTTGGATATTTAGAATTGTTATTTTCTTTTAGTTTATCAATAATTTTTTTCAATTTAGGATCTTGGCTTCGTAAATTAACTAGTTCTGATTTTTCTGGAAAAACAATTGTTAGATTATTGACATATCACGATAAATGGTCAGCGACCACATTGAGTTTGCCTTTGATATAAATTATTTTATAATTAAATTCCTCTAGAGCTAGTTTCCACCTCAAAATTTTAGATGAGGGATTCTTATTGGATAAAAAACCTTCGAGAGGTTTGTGATCAGTGTAAACATTATATTTTCTACCTATTAAGAATGTTCTAAAAAAATCAATGCTGAATAGATTGCAAAAAAATTCTAAAACTGTAGCACTATATTTAGCTTGCGATGGATTTAATTTCTTTGAATAGAAATAAAGTGGTTTAACCGTGCCGTAAGACTCGTGCCGATCACAGTACTGTCGTAAAATATCCTCAGTGGTAGATGGGTAATGGGTTAGAGTCCTCTTGCCGTCAGGCTAACCGTGGTAGGTTTTCGTGGCTTTCCTCTTCGTGTGACGCAAATGCGGGTTAATACTTGATCCAGGAGTTCCCTTGTCTTCTGGATTGGGTTCCTACTTGCTAGGCTACGGAGTTGAACATTAGTAGTTGTGAACCTAAAAAATTGGTTTGGCAGTTCAATGACGGTTATAAAATTTACCGAGTCAAAAATCTGAATCCTGTGAAAGAAAGGAATGTTTGCTAAAAAGTGTTTTTGTGTCTGATTAAATTATTGCCATCACTAATTATGAAGCATATTTAAGTTCTACCCCTCCAGCTATTAAGATTGAATATAAGTCTGTGAAAATCAAATCATTAGATTAAAAGTTATTCAAGAACTATGTGGTTTGATTTGCGCTGACAAGATAAAAATCAATTATCATCAAAACTCAATGTTTTTTAAAATTTAGTTATACTGGGGAAAGGGAAAGAAGAAGTTATGACAATGAACAAGAAAGTTAACATTTTTCTTCAGAAATCAAAATTAAGATTGAAATTCTGATAAATACTGAACTTTATGCTGAATATATGAAGTTAAAAATGTGTTCATGATTTTTAACTATAAAAAATATATTACAGATTGTTAATCAGTTAATCTAATTTATTAAAATATATACAAAACAAAGAAATTGGAAACAAAATGCCTTTAAAATCTTAAATTTAAGAAAGACGTGAATTCTTAAGCATTTTGTTAAATTATATTGATGCCTCGTTATCTAGCTCCCAGAATATTAAGTTTAAACATTTAAATATTTTATGTTTTGAAATTTTTCTTAGAAATATGAGAATAATTGATTTCATTTAATTTGAAAATAATATCTTAAAGACTATTTTTACCGGTATAGAAACATTCCTCTCTACATAGTTGTAAAAATTATCAAAAGTATTGAATTTTCTTAAGACTTGAATGCATTAAACAAAACGTCCAAAAATTACATAATAATTAATTTATTTCCGTACACAGGAATGAACCTATGAAATTCGATACCACAATATAATTAAATAATAATCATCTTCTAAGTACACTAGAATATTGATTCGCTGCGAAATGCATGGGACTCAGTAATTAAATAAATTTAATCACTACAAGTCTACAATTATGTATGTAACACGACTTCTGCTTATCAATGAATTAACTTTAATTTTCAGGGCCCGCGCTAGGCATTCTCCACTTCGCCAAATGTGATAAAATCGTAAATTTGGCAAGAAAAATTGGGTTTTGGCGAAAGTATTGGCGAATGATCTTTAGGAAAGATAAATATATATTCCTCTCAATCCTGAAAAAAAAATGGTCAAAGGGAATTTTTCTGAACGAATCCTGTATTTTTTATTTGATTACATTTATTTCCGGTAGATATGTCGTATAACCAATTAGAATTATATTATGTACAGTTAATGTAAGTAACAGGAGAGATAAAGTAAGCATTAGACAAACAACCGAAAAATATAGATTGTCACGTTCATTGCCAGATCACGCGATATCACGTGATAATTTTTTCTACAATTAGTGGCAATAAAACAGATTATGTGGTAGCAAGATGCATGTTATCATTCAAATATTTTTGCAGGAAATATACTTTCTCGTGACTATAACATAATGCTACTTAAGGTTTATCCTTATGCTACTGCTCTAGTCTAAGAAATTATCAAAATTTAACCCCAGTATTTTCACCTATTTATTTCCCTCAAAGACGATAAAACATCCATATTTTTCTTCCTCTCTCCTATTCATTGCTCCTTTACTCCCCCCTAACTGCAAAATTACCTCTTAATTGTAATTTTCATTTGATAAAATAATTCAATTTACAGTAAATTTGCATTTTGATTTGAAGTTTTCTAAGTTAAAAATCATCTCATAATTATAATAAGTAATTTGAAATTATTATATTTCCATTTATAATTATTAACTGAAATTGTTAAGATTTGCCTTTGGCTAAGAATTTTGAAACTTGGCTAATACTTTTGATATTTGGCTAATTTACTGGTTAATAGTTTGAAGTCATTTGTGCTGGCCCTGATTTTTATTTATTTCGCTTTCACCATATTGTATTTAGTTTATTATTTGGACATTAAGTGATGCTTTTGTGTTCTTTTATAAATTGATAAGATCTTGTGAAACATATAATAAAGAATTTTAGCAAACAGTTAGTTTGCTAAAATTTGAATAAAGCAGAGATAGTCATTAAACCTTTAAGACCGATTTTGTGGGTTTGATATTAATCCGAAATGTGCGTTGTAGTAATATATTAATTTTAAACCAAAATTAAATTGAGTAAATTTTTTCTTTTCTTTATTTTAATATTTAAAATATTCTAGCTGCTTCATTACAAAAATTAAGTTTGATTTTATATTTAATAATGTATTCTAGTGCGTATGGATTATCTTTAATTTTTAGATTAATGTTCATAGAAAAATAACTTTCCTAGCACTTTTACGTTCTGAACTATTTTCAAATTGTATCAAGTCTCGTATTCTAAATACTTCTTAGAAGCAGAGTATAAACAAATATATTTACTAATGCCTTTAACCTATAAATAACATGTAAATATCTTAACAAATAAATAAAAATTGAATCTTTTGTGAGAGTAATATAAATTTTAGGATAAGGCATTGTTGTTTGTATTATTTAACTTAACTTCGTTTTGGTAATTCTTGGATTGAAAAAGTTTTTTCCTTTTACAGGGTTTTAAAGAATGTCATTGACATATTAACTATTAAAGTGCATGATATTGCTGCATTTTTACTTTCAAATAATAAAATCTTTTGTGATATTATGAAAAATAATTAAATCGAGATAGTTTTGTATCCTTAAAATAAAAATAAGTTTATAAGATAACGAGTTTCCTTCGCAATAGTTTAATAAAAATTTAATTGTAAACACTTAAAATATATTTTTTTTAAAATTTAAAATAAGCTTATAATTAATATTTGTTTCTTTGCGGGCTAGTAAAAAATACGCATTCTTGATAAAGTGTAAAACTAACTAGTGTTTTGTCAATTAAATGTAAGTAAAGTGCGTAAAAAACTTACTTTTCATATTATTGTTCATTATACATATAAATTTTTTGCATTATAATAACAATTCTTCATTAGTGATTATCAATTATTCAAACTTTTGTCTGAAAATCAATGTAAACTTCAAATTAGCATCTATATCTGAAAAAGTCTTCTAACTGAAATTATATTTCGATCTGCTATTAAAGTAACAAAAAAAGATAAAACATTATTTTGATACATAAAAAATATTATCGAAATGTTCTCAGATAAATTTATTAAGCATTTATAAGAATTTTCTTTTTAAAAGTGGGGATGTTTAAATGATTTTTTCTTAGTATTTTTTTAAAATCCATTTAATCACATTGCTGAACGCAAAAATAGCGTAAGTGAGTTTTGGTTTCCTATAGCTTTATACCCGTTTGTTAACCATGAACACCAGAACAACAAGTTTCCCCAATTTTAAAATAAGTGATTTTTTTATGCATAACATTAATGTTTTTATTTTATGATTAAAAATATAAAAAGTTTATTTATCCTAAGAACAATACCCTGAAGTAATATATAAGAGAAATAATTATTTTCCTTTTACGTGTATTGAGGTATAAGAATTCATTATACAGATTTTTCTTGTAGTATAACAAAAATAATATTTAAAATGGACAATCAAAAAAAAAAAGCTTCTAACCTATGAAAGTAACAAAGTATGGTCAAAACAACCAGAATATGGTAAAATTTACTGTGTTTCTGGTTTTATGGAAACACCAAAAAGCTCGGTAATGATTTTGGTAAAATTAGCAATAAAATAAGGTTTTCTAATATGTGAAAAAAGTTGGTAAATGTGATGAAATTTAATAATTTTTTCATGACACTTTAGAGCAAGGCATAAAATCATTTATTTAGTTTTGTATTGTTTACTAAATGTGTGATTATAAGAACTATAATTTTGAAAACCAGAATTTCCAGTAAATCACTACTACGTAAACGGAAAAGTTACCAAGTGAATGGTCTAAATATTGTACATTTTTATTTTGTAAATATAATGTTTTTTTTCCTTTTTTTTTACCAGAAATGTAATGACCATTTAGTAAGGAAATTTAACCAGATTTTTTAACCAGATTAATCCCCTGTGTATTAGGTATTGTTTCAGTTGAAGTGTTCAGAATTTATCAAAATAAGCTAATCTCGAGACAATAAGAGTAATAATTTAGAAATAGTAAAGATTTCTTTTTGTAAAAAAAGTACAGATTTTCATTTGTACCTATTTTCTTTACTCGTTTGATACTGCTGTAGACAAAGGAAATAAATTTTCTTAGAACTTTTTACGTTGAATGGAATGAAACTAAACACAAGTCAATAAAACTAGTAATTCCGAAATCGTAAGGACTTTTATGTATAAAGAGTGCTATTTTTGTCCTGTACTTATTTACGCATCTGGCATTGTGTTGTAGCTAAGTAAAGTATGCCTTTCAGTAATTTTTATTCCTGTTGTGTTGAATAAGATAATCTTCGAGTCAATAGGATGAACAGCTTAGACGTTATAAAGAGAGCTTATTTATACAAAGTACAAATCAAAAATACTTTTATATTACGTACTTTGCTTATATGGTAAAACCGCTACAGTACTCATAAGGTAAGACCACTGGATAAAGTACTTTGTACTTTACCCTGTTTTTGTTTATTTGAAAAAAGTACGCGAAAATACTTCGTACTTTTTTCAAATAAACAAAAACCCCTGCAATTTCTGAAATATTAAGCCAGTTGACTCGTGTTTGTTCACTTTCAATTAAGAGTAGAAATATGCATGGGAAACAATATCTCACTATTCTAGAGCAATCTTAGATGTGTGAATAGGTACAAGTGCGAAATTATACTTTTTGTACTTAAAACTTTTATATTTTTTAAACTATTACTTCGGTTGTTTCACGTTTCGTTTCAAAATTAGTCGACACATACATTTCAATAAAATTATAATTTGGTGTAAGCAAAATGGTAAAACCAGATACTTGTAACTAAAGAAAATCTTGAAATAAATCAGTTTGAAAAATAAATCAGAAAATGTTGAAATAAATTATTTACGTATGACACTATTATCAGCAAAATAATCTTTGATATTCTATGCCCTATCATTTCCAGTACAGATAAAACAACGAATGTCTTGTTATTACAATTACTATAATTATACATGATTTATAACTATTGTAAAAATCGTCTTTCCCTAAATATTATCATATCAGAATTAATATTATATAAGTTTAGTTTCTGAATAGTATTCTCTTCTTTATTTCTTGATCTGTGATACGAATTTCGAAAAGAAAAAAAAATAATCACCGTTTTTTATTTTATTTAATGGAGAACGAGAGCACTCATATGAAAGCAATTTGGTAATATTTCATTGATGGTTGACAAATTTATGATTATGTGACAATGAAAGTAATGGTTTTTATTCCCTAAGCAAGTTTGTAACCGCTTCCTTTTCATTGTATATGAGATTTAAAATCATGTAATACTGAACTAAATCTGTCATTGGTTCATAGTCTATGCTTAATAATAAATTTCCTCGAATTGATAGCATTCATAAACTTTTCTGAACTCAATTAAGAATATTTTTGCTTATGAAGATTGAATTTCCATAAAAACTGATTTTTCACATTATAAATAGATCTTAAAAAGGATTCCGATGTAACAGTTCGAATTATAAAATTAAAATTCCGACTAGCTCTCATTTAATTTATTGAAGCAGATAAAATAGAGCATAAATAACACTCACAAGGAAATGCACAAATATAAATAATAATAACTAAAATTAAATGGGGCATTTACTAATCTTAGAAACATAGATACAACCTAACAGTTCAGTAGCTGGCTAATGTAAGAGTTCGTGCTAGATATTAAGATTCCGACTAGCTCTTATTTAATTAATTGAAACACATAAAATAGAGCACATATAACAGTCACAAACAAATAGAAGTAATAATTTAAAATGAAATGAAGCATGTACTGATCTTAGAGACATGTATACTGCTAAATAGTTCAGCGGTTAGAAATGGACCAACTATATTGTCGCTAGATGGCGCTCAGCAAATTGTTTAGTTCAGAGGGGAATCATGGCAATCAGAACTGTAATTAGAACTGTTACACCTATTATTATTACGAAGTTATATTTTTTATGAAGTCTATAGTATTGCCAAAAAATAACTGGTTATGACTGTAATGTAGAAAAATATTTTTAATATATTGAACTAACAACAGTTTTAATCTTGAACATCATTTATTGTTTGAAATTTATAGACTTATTTACTAAACCAATAATAAAAGCCACAGTAGCTAAATTTTTAATAGTGATTAAAACTATCATTCGCTTCAAAAATTGGAACCAGCAGTCGGCATGTTTCGAGAGCTCAAAAACAGGCACCCATTTTCAAAACTCGTGCGTGAGACGAAGCAAAAGTGATATGAAATATAAAACATTAATTGGCCAACGAAAAATGAAAAAATTAAGAGGAGAAACAAAACAACAAAAACAACAGTAGCCGAGGGAGTAAAAAGATGAAAATCTCTATGGCTGAGGGGGAAGAATCAGATCATTACATGGATGTGAGGAACTATAATGTCGTTAACAAGAGAATCAGCATTCATATCAATAAAACAAGATTCCAAGTTATTAAGATGAACTGATGTGACTAGAGTGGAAGTAATCTTGGCATTGCAGAAATTGAATTCATGTCCAAGATACCAACAATGTCCAGCAGATGATCATTTTTCGAATTCTTGATAACGGTCATATCTATCCTGTTCCTTAAGTCCAAACTTTAATGCACGCCTAGCTAGTCTGAAGCATCCAAGGTCTCTCTGACAAGGAATGCAGTAAATACCTCAGCGATTATCAATAAATGGGCGCCTGTTTTTGAGCGCTTGAAACTTGTTGACTGTTATTTCCAAATTGTATATATTTTAAGCGAATGAATGAAGATTTTTTTATCAAGTAATATCTTATCGCTTCAATTTCTTGGGATTATTTACTTAATATTTTTGTTAGGCTTTAATTATTTTCACTGTTAAACTATTTCTTTTAGAATAAATATTACTTCGAATAGATTAAAACAGTTTTACAATTCATTAGTAGTAATTTTTCAATCACTTGTGTTTTAGTGTATGAGTTTTTCACTTTAAATTAAATCATATCTTTCTCTGCTCTCTTAATTGGATTAATTGATTGCCGAAAATTATTTTTTTACTAAAATTGACTGTCTTGAAAAATGTTAAAATTAAGAAACTTGTTAAAGAATTAATTTCTAAACATATAACAATGGAATTAACCAGCAATGGATCATTTTATAGCCTAAAAGTAATTAAAGCCTGTATTGATTATCTTATTAATCCTTAAGCGCATTTTCAAACAATGGAACGACGAAACCTTTTTAGAATATTTTAATAATTCCTCACTTATAACTCGTGCAGTTTTCTGTAAATCAGCTTAGAACTAATATCATGTACAGTTTCCGTTTTAATTGGCTTAATTTTAATGATTTGTAGATTTTTCATTAAATCAGCTAATTTGATGACTTGCTCTGTTTTCGCTCAAATCAGCTTATTTGATGAGGTGTTTAAATTTCATTCAAATCGGCTTAAATTTAAAGGTTGTAGTAATATTTAGATTATTATCCCATATTATTTTTGTTTCGATTTTACATCGAGTTATATTTTGTTTAGATGTTTATCAAGTTATATTCATGCAACTACCAAGACCGATGACTCGATCTGTTTTACTAGATAGTTTTAATTATTAACAAATCTACTGATTATCATTAATGGAACGTAATGTAACTGAAATGTTGATTAATCTTATATGCATTTACCAATATTCTTGTATTTTTTATTTAAGTAAATGAATCTAAATTTAAATATTTCTTACACTACTGTGAATAGAGTAATTTTTTTTTACGAATTTTAATCATAAAAAACAATATATTTGTCCAAAAAAATGTATTTTAACAATACAAAAGTATTTTAATGATACTGCATTTTTAATAGTGAAAAAATACTTATGCATTTAAATAATTGTCAGAATAATTCTATTACCAAAACTAGACTTTTGACTGATTGCTGAATATTTATAAAACGTTCAGTTGTTAATTAGTGATTAATAACATGCAGGTTATAAACATACACTGGTAATTCTTCCGAATATGTTAAACTTTATGAACATAATCAAGAATTATCTTTAAAAACTATCGCTTCTTTACTTGCGACTAATTATAGGGACTTTCCAACTAAAAGTTAACCACATAAAATTTAAATTATAGTTTTTTTGTTTGTAATTTTCTTTAATCAGATAGTTACCTGAGAGTGTGTAATGATATAGAAATTAAAATTTGCCAAATCAGAGGACTGTGCAGCTAGTTAGCTAAGAAGGTCGCAATAATTAGAAGCTTTAATTAGAAACATATTACGTGGTTTTAATTTATTAAATAAATAATTAAAAAATGAAATAGTTCAAAAATTCGTCGGTAAGTGGCGCTGTAACATAAGTGAAAAGTGATTTGCGCGAATTATACAGAAGATGAGTATGATTGAAATTAAAGACTCGCAGGTGTTTCCAATTCACTGTTACACAATACTGACATTGAAAGACAAAGCTCTATAATTAAAATTAGTATTTTTTAATAAATTTAGGATTTTTATTTTTTAAATCATTAACACATCTAAAGAACTAGCAGTGGAAATTTCACATTCACACAATGGAAATTTCACATCCTTATTGTGCAAGTTTTTAATTTCGAAAACCACATTAAAAGCTCATTTACAAAATTACAAGTTCGATAGTAAATATACTGTCCAAAGGAATCTGTTATTAGTTAACAAACATTGGTATTTACGAGTTAAAATTCAACTAAAGTAGGTATTGCCACGTTCTTTTTATGTATTTTAATACTAAGATTACATACATGCCTGTAAACGATTTGGGCTTAGCTAATTGATGAATATTTAAAAACAAATTTAGTTTTTAATTAGTGTTTAAAAGCATATACTGGTAACTCAACTGAATGTGTTAAAATCTGTGAGCATATATTAGAATTATCTTTAAAAATTATCGCTTCTCTACTTACGATTGATTATAATGACTTTCCTACTAAAAGTTAATCACGAAAAATTGTAGTTTTTTTTTTTCATAATTTTCTTTAATCAGATAGTTTCTTGTAAGTATATAATGGTAAAGAGGGTTTTAAAAATTAAAATTCGCGTACTAGACGGGTAACGCAGGTGCTAGGCAGATCACAATGACATGAAATTTGGATTAGAAACATATTATGTCGCTGGTATTTATTAAATAAGTAATTAAAAATTGAGGTATTACAAAAAGTCGCCGATAAGTGGTGCTGTATTATAAGTGAAATATGATTTGCGCGAAGTATACAGATGGTGGGTGTGATAAAAATTGAAGACTGGCAGGTGTTTCCAGTTCACTATTACACAATACCGAGATTGAAAGGCAAAGCTCTATCAATAAAATTTGTAGTTTTTAGTGGTTTTTCAATGCTTTTTTTAAAAATGCATTCGTGGTTTTATTTATTAAATCATTATAGCATGGCCTAGAACTTGCAAAGCATATTTCATATTATTATGGTCGGAATACTGCTCAACTACACTTTAAAAAAAAATTGGAAAATCTTTAACCAGTATTTGGTGCAAAGTTTCTCCTTATCCCAAAGTTTAGGTAAATGGAAGATCACAATATTTACACTATAAATTGTGAAGAACTATTAGTTACACTATAAATTGTGAAGTATGATCGAGATATACTTCCATGGTGCAACTGACTGCACCAAAATTTGGTAAAAGACATAAAACTTTTCTGTAATTGTAAGCTGAGCAATGTTTGTTTTCGACGTCATGTTTTCTTTACAACTCGGTCTCGGTGTATCGGGGCAATTAATGCATGTTGTTTTAAGTATCAACTTAATTAGGTCAGTAAATGTTTTAGTTGCATTATTTAAAGCTCATTTCCTTTATGCTGACTTCTTAAATTTGATTGACTGTATAAAATGGTTAGAGGTATGCCATAAAATAACCTACTTTCCGTAAATAGTTTTGTTCCGGTAAATAACAATCTTGTCTTGCATTTGAGCTCTTTAAAAAAACCTAATGATGGGGAAACTTTTTCCTGCTTTTATAGAAGAAGGAAAAAAAGAAAGAATGAAAATCGGTGCTTTGTTTTTTCAAAAAACCCACTTCTGGTGCAACCTTCTACCAATATTTGGAGCCAGTGAAAATACCAAAATATGGTAAAATTGAGCTCCATTTTATGTAGCCAGCAAATGAATACTAATTTTTGGCACGACGTGGCTCGGAATTTTTAACAGTGTATCCCTTTGTTGTGTAAGTTTTTAATTTCGAAAACCACATAAAACCCTAATAAGCTAAAATACAAGTTCTATAGAAAATATACTATCCAAATAAACTAGTAGTTAGTTACTAGTTAGCATACCTTGGAATTTACGAGCTAAAATTTAACTAAATCAGGTATTTTTACGTTCCTTTCATGAATTTCGATTCAAAGATTACATAGTTGAAAACTATTTGGGTTTAGCTGAAGGTCATCGACAATTAGCGGAAAAGCTTTGATCAAAATACGTTCTACGAATATTTATGTATTGTTGCGATAAGCAAACCGCATTTCTTTAGAAGCCCATAAAGGGTTTGTTTTAGATAACATGAAACACGATTGTGACGTGAAGAGAATGATTACACATCTCAGTGCTTCTTTATTTCTTTTTGAATAGAGTTTAAAAAATACAAAGTAAAAATAATTTTATTTATTATGATTTTGAAAGATACAAAAAACATTTCCCGAACTAAATTTTTATCATACAAGATAAGATTTGTGATAAAAAACTTTTTAAATAGTATTTTGAACTCTAAATCAAGTATAGTTGGAAACGTTGAGTTGAATCAGAACAGAGGTTTGAAGAAATATTTAGCACATACACACATATGCATATTTAAAATAAATAATTAGATTGAATAAATTTTTCTTTTATTTTTGTTATACGGTGACTCATGGTTCTTCCTGGAGTTTACTTAGTTACTTTTTAAATATTCTCAATCATGCACTATTAGAAATTTCTCTTTTAAAATGGTCATGTAACATATATAACAATATATTTGATTGTTATTTTACCATATTCAAACAAAACAGTCAAATAACTATAAATAATATAGTATTCAAACTGTTAACTGTGGTAAAAACCGTTCATTAACTGCTTTCACCTAATACGGTTAAGCAACCAGAATTTTATCTAACCAATTAGGCCAACTTAATGAAGCTACTTCGTTCCTAGCAGCTTTGTTCATGTTGTAGTCGATAGGGCAAATTTGCCAATCTCATGACTGACAGAGCTGGAGTTCGAGTTCCGGCATTTGCACCACAATAGAATTTCCAGTATCCTGCCCTCCCCAGTTTGTGACCCTGGACAATAAGTATGCTATACCTTCACACACGCATAGATGGCAGCACCATAAAGCTGCGTAATACAAAAAAGTCTAGTACTATAATAAATGAAACAACCAAATAAACTAATTGAACCACATCCCATGGTTCATTTGATAAGACGCAACTCTACCACAGCCTAATTCCAGCGCCAATTACCTAACAAAAACCCCATATCTAATGTCCAGTTACTAGTCTTTTTTTCTGTTTTGAAGCCTGCTAGTTATAAATAGTTTGAAAAACGTATGAATGTACTGCAATGTACTATACTAATACTATATTCATGATTTTTTTTTAACCAAATTAGTTTTAAACAATTTCTAAACTGAAAAGGTAAAAAACGTTTTTTTTCTGTTCTTGACAACTATTAAAGATTAAACTTCAAAATATTTTTCTCTGCACTTTTGAATTTGAAAAAAAAAGTTTTAAAAAATTCATTTAGAAATTAAACTTGGTTTTATTTTATTAAAAAATATCTGCAAAAATTTTTCGTGATAATTTTTTTTGGAGAAATTGTTTTTCGCCTAGTATTTTTGACAAAGTATAATAAACTTTTTATTTAGTTTTTTATTATGTTCAACATAATTTCTTCATCATTTAAATTTTTTTAAAGGAATAGTTCTGACAAAAATAAGTAATAATGTTTAGAATTTTTTTTTATTATTAACAAACATTTTTTTTCTTCAGTAACAAACATGCATAAAAAGTTAGTGCAAAAAGTAAGAGTTAAAATGTAAGAAAAATTAACTTGATTCTCTTTTTAATTAATTAATTCCACTTGCTGTAAAAAACTATTGTTTTCTAATATTAAAGCATAAAAAAGCTTTGAATTCATATTTTCTTAAAGTATAATATTTTCTCAAAACATTAAAACTATTTCTGATAAGGGATTTGTTAACTGAGTAGCATCATGATAACCTTAGTTTAATAAAAAGCAATATTTTAAATAAAATACACATTATTTTTTGAGCAAACCACTTAAAACTTATGTTTTAATTTCAAACTTATGTTTTTTTTTTCTCCAAAAACGAGACAAATAAGAAAAATTAGTCGTTCCAAAATAGTTTAAAAGATGTAAAAGACTTTGAAATTGATTTTTAAGTATGTAACATACAGCATAGGAAATATTGTATTTTCATATTTATTAGTATAATGATGCAACAAATGAAGTAAAATACCATCCCTTAAATACCTAGATTTCGGACTAACAGCAATTTTTTTTTAGTTTCACTAACAATTGTTAAAATTTGTTTGAAAATATGAAATTTGATTCATTGGAATCAATTTATTGAATTTCGTTTGTTAATTTGTAATTTTTTGACTTAAATTTATAGATTACTCATAGAGGGGGAAAGCGTATTTTTATGTAGAGATCTTATATTAATATTTAAGTCAAATAAAAATAAAAATCAAGGATATTTTTACTTTATCGTAAATGTTCCTTAACGGTTCGTCATTGGAATAATTTCCAAAATTAATTATAAAGATTTTCATTTGTTTATAGGGCTACCAAAATATTCCTTATCTTTGAAGAAGTTTTTAAATCAAACGGGGAAAGAGGTGTTAAAAAAGCTCTCTATACTTACACTAGATTATTAAAAATTAGTTTTAAATATAATTGATGTTCATATTTAATACACATTTCATATTTAATGCATATTAAAGTATAATTGCGTTCAAGTACAGGCATATTGTTACAGTGAAATCTCTCTAAGTTGTATACTTTGGTGTAGCAGTTTAGTTGTCCTGCTAAATAGAAAGTATAATCTTATGATTTTGTATGCAGATTTCTAAAAGAATTTTTTTCAATCATATTGTGCACGGTTTATTTTTTAATTAAAATATTCAAAACTGTAAAATATGTCAGAAGATATTCCTCTAAGAGTTATTATTATTTTTTTTTAAATATATATAACCGTCATTGAACAGCTGGCCCAATTTTATATATATATACGACTACTGATGTTCAACTCCGTAACCTTGTAATTTTGAACCCAATCCTGAAGACAAGGAAACTTCGGGATCAAGTTTTGGGAGAAATTTGCCTTCGCGGCGGACTTTTTGTTGGAACTAACCCGTATTTGCGTTACACGGAGAGGAAAAAAATGAAAACCTCCCATGGTTAGCCTGACGACAAGGGGACTCTAGCCCATGATTCGTCTACCACTGAGGATATCTTACGTCAGCAATGTGGTCAGTGAGAGCAGCATGCGGAATTCGTATCGACCAGCCGTCATTGGGATTCGAGCCCGATTTACGTCATTCGAATACGAACGCTCTGTCCCCTGAGCCATCACGAGTCTCTGAGAGTTATTGTCGCAAGGAAGAGAAAGTTATTGGAAAGTTACAAACCTAAATAAGTTTGCTTTTTTTTTAAATCTAAAAATTGCATGCATGGTTGGCAACATTTTTGTAAAGAAATATTATTGAATAACTTCACAAATAACTTGAATAATTATTAAACAATTTTAACACAGTTATTGAAAAACCAATCAGTTTTGATTAAAAAAATAACTATAAATTTAAAAGAAAAGCTATTTTATTTAACAATTATTGAATATAACCGAACAACATGATTTGAATAAATATTGAATTTGATGTTTTTTTTTTTTAATACAGTAATTAAAGAATCGATCGAGTTTTATTGTAAAATTATTCTATCTATTTTAAGAAAACATGGTTACTGAATATAATTGTTTATTATTGTTGTTTTCAAATAACTTTAGAACGAGCTAAGACCATAAGGTCTTTTATTTTTGGTGGTTTATATTACTTGAATAATAAAACATTTTCCCTCTTGAAATGAAGAGTTTGTTGTTTCATTTTCCTCTAATATTTTTTCCGTGATTATTCCTCATAAAATTTTTTAAGGAAATTCCAAACGTTTCCCAAAAATTATCCCATTTGTAAATAAAATATTTAACACAAAACCTGGCAATTAGGAAATGAAAATTTGAACATCTGTTCAGAATGAAATATCTGATGTTTCTCAGATCAAAAACATATTTCTCGGCGCCTATTGTTTAAATGTTAGACGCAGTCGTTGTTATAACATCAATTAATCTTCCCAATGACATGGGAAAAGAGAAAAATATGTTGTATTCAAAAAATCTCAAAACCCGAATTGATGACAAATGATGATTCTCGGGACAGAATCACTTTTCCAGAATCCGCATAGTTAAACAATTCGAATACGCACTCCCTAAACAGAGAACGATATTGGCGTCCGGTCTTTACTGCAACTTAAATTCCCCGCCAATAAGTTTCGCCAAACAACCCTTTTGACCCGATCTTCATTTCGGACGTTTAGAGAAAGAGATCCCTTTTGATGGGGGTCTTCACAAAGTGCCACGTCACAGTTGCAGGTATCGATTCTCTCTCGTCGGACGGTGGCGGAAAAGTAAAACCAAGGTTTCGCCAAGCACGTCGCTTCAGTGCGACGTCCATGCTTCCGGCCTTATCTTCAAGGCGCGTTGGGGAAAAACTCTTTTCCTCCTTGTCCTCACAGCTCATGTGGAGATCGCCAACACCTGCTCCCCATCAAAGGTTGTCACCTCCCCGCTGACGTCACCATGCAAGGCTACAATCTGTGTGCCACTCCTCGTCACTCACGGTTACCGTGATGCAACGCCATCTCCTTCTGCCGCAAACATTGCCTCGGAGGAGGCACTCGTGGATTTGCGGGTAAGTGATTCCCGCCAATTTAGAAACCAAACAAATATTTTATCACAGAAATAAATGGAAAAAAAAGCTTATGACTTATCAGAAACATTTTTATTTGAATATTGTTGATGTCTATTGATATTTGTAAGCACTGAGTAAATTGTTTTTTTTTTTAATTTGTTTGTTATTGTTGCATTTAAAACAATATCACTAATATGTTGCAGAAATTTTATTTTTTTAAATAACTAGTCAAGAATTGAAACGGATTTTTTTTTCATTTGCTTTAATTTAATTAGTATAGCTATTTATAGTAGAAACTAATTATATAAGTTAATAAGTTTATTTTACAAATTTTTACGATTTTACTTTTTTAAGTATTTTTTTTTTAATTTGAACGTAAACTATTGTTTCGAAAACGCATCTTTATATTATCAACTTTATATTATAATGTGCTATTTAAAGTTCTTACTGTGCATACTATTTAAAATCATCAATTTCGGAAAAAAATTACAATTAATTATTTAAATTCAGTTTAAATTTCATGTTTAACAGTAGCTTTTTAGAAAATTTTTAAATTAATTCATGTAACCCAAAATATTTTTTTTAATTGACTCTCTAGTAAATTTATACTTAATTCATTGTTCATAAGGATGCATTTTATCTAAGAGATTACCCATAAACTACCATAATATTTGCCTTTTTAAGTACAGATCTCTTAAGCACTATATTTATTTTAAAAAATGAAACTAGTATTTAAGATCATTGTTTGCTTTATAAGTATATTTTAAATTAAAGTAAATTTAAAATATAGTTAATTTAAGATACAAATGTAATGAATAATTTTAAAATGTATTGAATCGTACAATGATTTTAAGAAAAAACTAAATCTTAAATAGTTTAAAATAAGTCCAATCAATAGATAGTATTTTTATAAGTCAAAAATATCTATTATTTATATATTTTGGAGCTTCCTTTATGATACAATTGCTTACACTATTATTTTTCAAATAATTTGGGAATGAAATTTAAAAAAACTGAAGTAGTTTTAAAAAAAAAAACTTATGCTAATTAGTTTAAGAAAAAAATTTTTCAAGATCACACCAATTTTTCAAGAACACTATAAACTTTACAGACACGATCTTAAAAACATTCTTTATCACTTCCTACCTACTTACCNTTTTTTTTTTTTTTTTTTAACAAATTCCATCTTGCTTAAAGTACACGTTTTACGATTTTAATGTACGAGTTCAGAGAATTACAAATGAAGATGATTTTCGAGTTACGTTTGCGATCGCGTGTGTTGATGTTTACGCAGAGTAAGTTTGCTTCCTATCAGCTGTTACGAGAAGTTCTAAACACATGTTTTTTTTTAAGATTGAAAAATGGTCGGGATAAGCAATCGAAACCGTCGTCGTAATATTAACTAATCTAAAAAACTTATGAGCTTTTGTAACATAATTGATTGTGTTTCCAATTAGATAATTTCATTGTCAATGAATAAGTTATCTTATCACAATAAAAGCATCAGAGCCAGTTTGTTACTATAATGTTCGCGAAAAGACGTACTAGCCGATTTTTCAGGTAAAACATTCTTTTTTAGCTCATTTCCTCGTTTGATCAAATCTTTATGATTAGATGACGTTTAGTTTTGACAGTCTTCCCCATTTCAATATGTCTAGCAGTATCTGTTATAATGAGAGTAATTACATTTATGACATTTTTGCTTTGCGTCATCTATTTAATGAGTGCATTGTTAATCATTATATTTTTTTTTCAATTTACTCGTCCTTTACATAATTTAACTTCACTTTCGATCCTCTTTACTTAGCTTAAGTAAAAATGATTAATTGTCTTTTATTATTTGCAATCATACTAATAATATTTAGGACAAATAAAACTTCCTTTATATATAGAAAGGTGAAATAAATAATTTCGTTGTGTAATAAATAAAACAGAATCCAATATAATAAGTACAGAAAAAATTAAATACATATAGCTAATTTGATACTATACATGCGTATCAAGACACAGATTGAAAAAGGATTGATTACGGAATCTTTTATGGGTATGATTGTTTCTGCCATTGCAGACATCGCTTCTTAAGATTCATTGTTACCTGTGTAAAAGTATTGTTGCTGCAGAAAGGAAATTGGATTTACAAGGTTAACTTAATGTGACATAAAATAGTAAAATAATGATTAAATTTTATAGTTGATTTTGGAGGAAATACTTAAATTTTTACTTGCTAATACCGACGCTAAAATTCTGAAAATTTATGTCTTCGAAGTTATCGTTGTGGTCAACACTACTAAAAAAAATTTCATTTTTGGACTATTTGAAAATTTTTCTTATGTTTATTATATTTCAAATAAAAGTTTCTGAAAAATAAATGTTCGTATTCAGTTTCTCAGAAAACTGATATTAAATTGAAGTTAATTTCAAGAGAAATATTACATTTAAATTTAAATTATGAAGTCTAACCAATTAAGATAAGCGCTTTTGTGTCTTTGAAACTTTTTTGTTTCAATTCATGTATTTTAGGTACTTTTTAGTCAGAAACTGATAATACATCCGCATTTTTATTTGACTCCTTTAAATATTTTCTAATTTTTTTTAAATACATCCTATTCATTTAGCTTTTAAAAAACGTATGCTTCTCTTTAAAATTAAAAGGAAATCAAATCATTATGCAGCACAAAACAAGAAGCTAATAAAAGTAAAGTGGTAAATTTTACTTTATCAAAATCAATAACGTCTAATTTAAAATACTTGAGAAAACCACTATGACAGCGAACGAAACGAAATGATTGATCACTTTAATATTCAACAAAAAGGATACATTGTTCTGCTACTCAAACAGTTATCTCATTTAACTAACAATTTTTTACTTTGTTGAAAATACAAATTCAATAAACTAGAGTGAAAAGGAAAAGGCTTTAAAACATTGAAATCTTTATCAGAAATAAGCCGTAAAACAGTAAATAATTTCTAACAATTTTCATCCGCTTCCTCAGGTAAGAACATTGAAGTGTTTAACCTAATTTAGTAAATAAACATAAAGATAAACATCAAAAGGCTTAAAATTAAGATTATTCCTTAACTTGTTTAAAAAAGATAACATAGTAAATATGCTTTGCATACAGAGACAGAAAATTGCTCAAATAATGACACTCATTTTAAAAACATCTCGGGTATAGCGTTTTTCGAGTACGCATTTTCTTTTGTTCGTTCGAATTGAAAAAAGAGAATGTATGGCAACAAATTAAAGTGGGAATTTTTAAGCAATTTTCACGATAGTTTAGCCAGTGTATCTTTCCTTCTTTCCTTTTTCGAAAATCTTAAATGAAACTTCTTGAGAGCCATTTTATAACAGTTATTATTTTTACTGATAACTATACTTATCAATGTTATTTCGATTATTATTATTTACATTATTATTTATATC
Organism: Parasteatoda tepidariorum; assembly: GCF_043381705.1. NCBI lineage: Eukaryota > Metazoa > Arthropoda > Arachnida > Araneae > Theridiidae > Parasteatoda > Parasteatoda tepidariorum. Next base: position 51,190,692 of record NC_092215.1, on the reverse strand, counting down.
ATTATTTATCTAATTACTTTTTAAACATACTACAGTTATTACGTACACTGAGAAAAAGTATGGTAAAAACTATCAGCATATATATGGTAAAGTCCGATTCTCTGATTGTATGGGAACACCAAAAAGCTCGGTAATTTTTAAACGAAGCACTTTGGTGATGATTTGGTAGAATTAACATGAAAATTTGGTAATTTTATCATCATACCTTAGAGTATGGCATAAAAACTATTTATTCGGTTAAATTTACCTTTCAGTTTTGAATTTTTTACTAAATGTGTGGCAGTAAGAACTATAACTTTGAAAACCGGAATTTCTGGTAAACCGTTCCCATATGAACTGAAAAATTAGCAAAAGAATGATTTAAAAATCTTAGGTTTTGGTTTTACTAACAAGAATCTTGTTTTTGTTTCCTGGAATGCCATTACCGTAGAGTACGGTAATTTTGCCAGATTTTTTTTTCACAGTGTATTATGTATTATAGCTATTTGTATGATACTAGCGGGTACACTTTTTGTTATAACTTTCGGTTAAAATTAGCTTTTTTAGGATAGTGTGATTGAATAATTTAATGAACTGAAAAATTACCAAATGAATGATTTAAAAATCGTATATTTTGGTTTTACTAACAGGAATCATGTTTTTGTTTTCAGAAATGCCATTACCTTAGAGTACATTAATTTTACCAGAATTTTTTTTCCACAGTGTATTATGTATTATAGCTATTTGTATTCTAACGGGTACATTTTTTGCCATAAATTTTGGTAAAAATTAACATTTTTAGGATAGTCTGATTGAATAATTTAATACTGGTTTACAAATATTTTTTTTACTCTCTGAACAGTAAACGCAAAAATATTTAGATATATACATTGAAAATTATTTACGTTATTATTTACGATACGCTGTAAGGAATATTGTACTGATGTCAAAATTTTCGGAAACTAGGGTATTAAATACCGTTGAAAGAGCAAGAACACGTAAAGAGAGCATCGTAATGGTATCTGGTTAATATTGAATTTTAAGCTCAAATTTATGACGCGGAACAAAGGTTAATCGAAATTTACCTATATGAATTGGTTTAGTTTTTGCTCTCGAATCGATTAGTTTAATCTTTAATAAATAAATGCGTTTCAATTTTACTTACATTATAGTGATGGAATCATATGAAATATTTTTGATATGGAAGAATGTGTAGAGAAATTTCAAAATTGTAAATGGAAGATTTTAAGTTTTTTAAGTTTCGGCAAATGCAGTTTACTGTAAAAATTTCCACATCGAATTGTAAAAGTATCTGTACTTTATTGTAAAATCCATTTTTACCGTATTGTATACTATCGTAAAATACATTACTGCAAACTATATAGTTGTCATAATGTTTCTATTATTATTATTATTTATATTATTATTACAGTCAGACCTCGACATAAGGTCACCCTAAGGGACATCGCAAAAGTGACCTTATAAGCGGGGTGACCTTTTAACCGATTCATTATCAGTTCATAACTAAGCATGTAAATAGTACCTACTCATTATGATTTTTTAGAAATGGTAATACAAACGAAAACGAAAGCCATAAATTAAATATTTAAGTCAATAAATTTTAACAGAATTAATAAAAAATTAAAGAAAGTGGGATTTTCGAAAAAAATTTTAATTTAAAATAAAACTGTTTACAAATTTCTTAAAAGTGTACATGCATACATTACATCTAACCTTATTTAAAATAATCATTTATGCAGGTCCGTCTCGTTATTGGTTTCATTTTTCGAACCATATTTTGTAACTTTTCAAAATGTTCCTCAGCTCCCTCATGGTTTGTAAAAAAATTTCGTATGACGTTTATTGCATTGAAGGCTTTCCTTTGGGTTACATCTACAGTCTCAGCATCACTGTCATTGTCCACAACTTGTAAAACAATTTCAGAAATTGTAGCTTCAGAAGTGGTGGCAATTTCCTCATCAATCAAACCATATTCAGCCTCCCCTTCTATGGCATGGCCACGATTTTTCAAATCTTCCATCAGAACATATAAAGGAATATCGTCTTCTTCCTCGGTTTCGTCATCCACGATATTCAGAGAACTCACAAAACCAACATGACGAAAGCAATTTGCTATGCATGTGGCTGACACCATGTCACACCCCTGATAAAAATGACCTTATAAGCGATAATGATTTTTAAAACTTGACCATATATCCGATAATCTGTAACAAAGAATTCCTATTCAATGAGCCGGGACTTTGGAAAATTGACCTTATATGCGGGGTGATCTTATATGCGGATGACCTTATATCGAGGTCTGACTATTTATATTGTTATTATTTATATTATTATTTATATTGTTATTATTTATATTGTTATTATAGTTTGTTATTATTTATGTTATATTGTNATATATTATTTTTTAATAATGTTGTTTAAAAGATCCTGTATATGCTTAAAAGTTATTACTCTTATTGTCGAAAAGAATTTATGTAAATTTTAAAGATATGGACGTAAAATTGCTCTAGCAAAACCAATGTCAGCTCATAAAAGTACATTATTTCTTCTATAAAAGTAAAAATCTTATTTCACTGTTTTAATGTTCTGACAAAAGTTGTTATTGAAAAAAGTCCTACTTTTCACTCATGACATTTATTTTTAATGGTAAGTTTTAAAATTATATCTTGAGAATCAGTAGTTGTGGCATTCTTCCTCTAAAATTATCCAAAATTCAGCATCAAAGTATTGAAATGGAATTTTCTTCCTTTTTCTTTCTTTTTTTGCATTTATCTTTGGTTTAAAACTTGTTAGACCTTTTTTAATCATAAAATTACAAATTTCTTGCGATCAAGAGGTTTAACTTTCCTATTCAAGCACGTTGCTTTCCTGTATATTAGACCAGTTTCTTTTGTGTTATTTAGAAGAAAAAAAAAGTTGTATATTGAGAACAACTGCATACAAATATTCAATGATGTTTAATGCTTGAATTATAAATATTTGACAAACAATTAACCATTTTAAAATTATTTTAAGGGGAGCACATCACTGTGCATTGTTTTAAACAATGCATTTCCTCAAAGGTTCCATTTCATAAATTTATTAATATTTTAAACGTAATACTCTCATGAAAACTACGTTGGTGGTATGCGCTCTTTGAAAAATTCAGTGCACAATCGGAAGAAAATTTAAAAAGGTATCGTATATGCGAGCATGGAGCTGGTCATGGTTAAGGAAGGCTTTCTTCATTCATGCTTTTGTTAATACAAATAGCGTAATAATTATATCTCAATATTTACGAATTTTAAGTTATTTATGCATTCTGGGAAACGTTTTAGCGTTGGTAATATATGGTAAAATGTACCGTGTTTCTGGTTCTATACGAACACCAAAAAGCACGGTAATTTTAACTGAAGCACTTTGGTAATCTTTCGAAAGAATAAGCAATGAAATATGGTTTTTTGATCTGTTGTAAAGTTTGATAAATGTGTTAAAATTTGGAAATTTTATCATCATACCTTAAAGCAGTGTTTCCCAAACATATGACTTTCGTGTACCCTTTCTAAATTTTTCGTAACGCTCTGTACCACTAATACAAAATCAATGTATTTTTTATTGTAAAAAAAATTGCCCAAAAGTTAAAAATCACAATTGGCTGTTGATACCCCTAACTGTTAACTTTGCAAAAAGTAGCCAATCGAAAAATACATAATCGTAAATTTTCATGGCTAGCTTTGTTTTCAAATAAAATTTTGTGAAATTTTTGTTTGTTGCAAGATATTTTTAATAAGAACACGTACCCCCGCTAAACTGTTCCCGTACCCCTGGGGGTACGCGTATCACACTTTGGGAAACACTGCCTTAAAGTATAGCATAAACACCGCTAAATTTATTCGGCTAAATTTACTTTTCAGTTTTGAATTTTTTACTAAATGCGTGGCAATAGAAAATATATATTTTTGAAAACCAGAATTTCCGTTAAACCGTTCTCATGGGGATGGAAGAATTACCAAATAAATTATTTAAATATCGTATATTTTGGTTTTACTAACAAGAATTACTTTTTAGAACTAAACAGAATTTTTTTCAGAAATGTCATTACCATACATGTGATATAGTACTGCAATTTTAGCAGAATTTTTTGAAATCTTTTTCTGTGAAATTTTAAATTTTAACTGTGATGTTTCCTTCTAAAAGGTTTAATTTATAATCTTTCATGCATTTTCAATAATTTTAAGTGGGAATGATTTTCCATTAATCTAGTATTTTTAACATAAATACATTGAAATACTTTCATTCCCCTTCATAAAATTCTCTAAGACATCATAAAAATGTCGTAAAAAATGTGGAATGACTGTATCCAGTATGATTACCATATTTTAAAACTATAAAAACACCATAAACTCAAGTTAAAGATATGTTAATTACTATATCGTGAATTTCCGAAACTTAGCGTAGCAAACAGGCAAGCCCTCTTAGGCCACCAATCTTTCGTCGTAAAATTTATGATTCTTTAGTGTGAAGATGCATTTTGTATTTAATTATTTAATCATAACAAACAGTATACTTACCGTCCAGGTATCTATAATGCTTTTATATTTTTACTGTCTAAAATGTTTCATTTTAAAAGTGTCCTTTTATTTGCTTCTTAATCCAGAATAAAATATACGCAAAGCACCCACAATGAAACAATGATGTAAATACTGATTATAAGGAGCTCTGTAATCGGAACGTTTAATAGATATGTAAATTTATAATTCTTGCCAAATTCACAGTAAATATGCAATAGTTATACACAGTAAATATACTATAGTTAGTTGGAAATATACAGAAGTTTTATTAAAATCATTCTTGCCTGAGATTACGAAACCATTTTGTTAGTCTGATGAATATTCAAGCTATTTTTAATGATTACTTGTTAACTTCTTTCGTTTAATGCGACATAGAAATTGGTTTTAACGATTTATATCTCTTTGACGATGATTGACTTCGATAATGATTTGAAAATTATTCAATAATGATTTGTTCTGACTTAAAGATTGATTTGCTAAATTCTAATGTATATTTTGATGAGACACTTGCTCGTCAATTTATAATAAGCAGGGGTCTGTTTAGAAGAAATTTGGGTAATAAATAATTGATCAACTTATATTTATTCATAAAATTAATTAATATAATATTACGTAAATAAAAACTAATTTCTGGCAATTTTTTAAATAAAATATTATAAATTTAAGAATTGTTTAAATTTACTTAATGCGTAGCACATTAAAAGTGATACATAACTAAGTTGTGTTATTTAAAATATGTCAATTGAAATTATTAAAAATGTGAGTGATTTTGTTTCCATTATTCGTCCAAAATGAATATTCTGTGTTGAGCAGTATAAGCTAAATACCAAATATTGTATGATGCATCTCTAATTTAGCAGCGGCAGCAATTGTTGAGCATAATCTTGTATCTATTTACAAATTAAAAACTTCCTGAAAGGGTTTTTAGCAATTTTTGCAATAACATCACCCTATTTGCACAAATTCACAAGAGCAGGACCCTGGTTGAAACAATGTGACTTAACGCTTATTTTATAATCACAAAATATGAATAATTTGTTGTGTAAGGCTAAAGAAAATTTTATATACTTCGAAATAAAAGTGCAAGTTAATATATTTAAAGTTACCGTACAAGTTACTTTACTTAAAGTTAGTAGGAAATATAAAATTAATATGAATTCAAATTAAGAGGGAAATGAGTTTTTACAATTCACAATTAAACCTTTAAATTTACGAAATTCATTTTTTTTAGAAATTTAACTCTCAAAGATAGGATCAAAATCGTACCACTCTTTATTGCAGTAAAATAAATAGCATGAAAATTAATATAAATCATCCTAATATTAAATATAATAAATAATTAAATATAATATTTAGAAAATATACATTTAATCAATATAAACGAAACTACTATTCTTCCATTTACATCACAAAAACTTATTTCCTAGCCTTATACTCTAGTGAATTTTAAACTATAGATACTAAATCTGCAAAAGCTAAATTTCTTAGAAATATATTTAGAATAATTAATGACAAACGCAGCTAAAATGTAGTCAGTATTCTTTTAAATGGAGTAGTCATGTAGAGAAATAAGTCTAATTACAAAACAGCAAATTGCAATTTTATAAAATTCAAACTTAAAACAATTATAACAAAACTATTATAAACCATTAACTTTACAAAAACTAAATTTTCTAACATTATGCTTAAATACAAACATTCCACTTTGATCTGATGGTTTCCGGAAATCTAGCTTTGTGGATCAACCAAATAGAAGAAATTAGAGCTTCCAAACTTGTAGTCATCTTTATTCCTCGCCAAGTAAAGTCTTTCGGATGCAATTACCATCTCTAGATTTGACTTCCTACCGTAGCGATTGGTATCACATTAGCTTTGGAACCTCTAATCCTGTCTTTGTAATCAACAAAAGGAGAAATCTCATTGTTAAAGCAAAGAGAGAAAATGAGTGGTTGCTATAATCCGATAATATATTCAGAATAGTTGATGTTTAGTAAGCCAGCAATTTTTAAGCAAGATAAATTAGTTTGGAGGAAGTTTTAAAAGCAATAGCTTGGAGGAATTTATTTTAAATATGATTCAGATAGTAATTATTTTGAAATGTTTGTTTATGTTACAAAGTAACATTTGTCAGTCTATTGGTGTAAAAAATATCAAAGCGTAAAAAATGGTATATACTAATATTAATAACATATAACTTATGATATTAAAATTCTAAAACATTCTGATTCTTTTTTATTGATCTATTTAACAAAATAAATAAATTACAAAATGATAATTCACTTTTTGTAAACAAATTTCTAAAAATATTTTCGTTTTGCATGTTTTAAGGTCAAATTTTATGGATTTATTTAAAAACATACTTTTTTAAAATCATTTGCCCATTTCAGTTAAGTCTTAAGAAAGGAATTACCCTCTTAACAATTTTAGAATTTTTTTAAAAATGTTTTATCTTAATATTGATGCCTGGAACAATATCGCAAAATTTGCTGTAATCTTAATAGTGTTAAATGCAATGATGTTTCCATTCAATATTTTACTAAGGTTATGTTCCATTCAATGATAGGAATGACGTTTCGATTCAGGTTGTACTAAGGTATCGTGTAGTCAAATATAGCAGGGTTCTATTTATCCGATAATATGGTTCAACTTGGCACCGTATTAAAGTTGCAGCGAATTTGAACTATAAATTTGGCTTCCAGCCCTTGCAATCGGTATAACACTAACTTTGGAACATCTGATGTAATCTCTGTAATCACAATTTTCGCACAATTTTCGACAATGTGTTTATTATAAATTTGGAATGCCTGTTCTCTTAGATTTCTAAAAATCCTTTACTATAATTATTTCTATTTTTTATTCATGGAGTTATAGAAGCTTTTGTGCAGGGTGATAACAGTGGATAGATTAAGGATTTATCTTTTAAAATCAATCTTAAAGTCTTTTTAAATGCATTTATTTCAAAATCTGACTTTTTCACATTTTACACCACCTTAAACACTATATCTCATGTTATTTTTAAAATAATTGTCTACAATTTTTCATGAGTGCTGATTAAAGCATACATGTTTTGAACTTTAGACTAAGAAAAAGAGGAATATAATTTTTTATGCATGTTTTTTCACTAAGACAAGTGCGGAAATTCTTAAAAAATTTCTTTTTTAACTGCATTGATCCCTAATTCTTCAGTATGTATCTACACTTGATTTTAATCTAATAGCTCAAAAATGGTTGATAGCCTTCTCAATAAAATCCTCAAAGGAATTTTAGTTTTAGGCGATAGAAATTTTTTGCTGTGTTTATCGAATATATGTAAAAAAGACCTTATTTTTACTTAAAAATGACTGTTTAAAATTAAAATAATTTTTTTGTTAGTTTTATACATAACATCACACATAATAAAGCAAATAAACTATTTTTTTAAAGAAAATTTATATTAATATTTAAAAAAAACGTTGTCGAAACTAGTCACATACATTAAGGACAATTTTAAATGTAATATTAAGTAAGAATTTATGTTTAATTAAATTCTAACAAAACTCAATTCAAGAGGTTCGTTTATATTACAAAATTTTGAAATCTCTTGTTATTCATAAACTGCGTTTTATTATTTTATAGCTCTCAATTGTACCGAAACGCAAAAAAATGTTTTAATACTCTAAAATATTCCATTTTTTATTCTATAAAAATAATAATTTAGGAAAAAGACAGTATAATTTATACAAGCGAATATCTAAAATTATTTTCTAATCAGACAGAAATATATTATTATGATTTTAAAATTATTTTCAAAATAATAATTTATTTCATGCAAGTAAATAACGAAAACTATATCCCTACGTACATGTTTAAATTATGCTTTTTAAAAAAGTAATAGTTTAGTATGTACTTTCTTAAAAATCGTTATTTCTTAACAAGTAATGAAGTTAGGATGCAATTAAGATCTTCATATTTGACTTAACGATTGGTATCGCATTAGCTACCCTAGTGATTGGTATCACATTAGCTATCTTAGGGATTGGTATCACATTAGCTACCCTAGGGATTGGTATCACATTAGCTACCCTAGTGATTGGTATCACATTAGCTATCCTAGGGATATCACATTAGCTGTGCAACTTCTAATCCTGTCTTAGCAATTAAAAATCTCAGTAATCTCAGTGTTAAAGCTAAGAGAAAAATTAATGTGTGGTGGTTGTATTAGGATTAGGTATTCAGAATAAAGGTTGATTTTTAGTAAGTTAACAATTTTTGAAAGACACAAATGAGTTTTTAGAAAATTTTAAATGCAAGAAATATTTTGTATATTAAATATAATATGATATAAATAAAGTAAAGGGTTTTATTTATATTACAAAAACATCAACATTTCTCGCAACTTATTAACAGCGTTTTGAGTTTATAGTTCAAAATATCAACGAAACTCAAACAATAATATTGATGCTCTAAAATTAAATGTTTTCACTTGTATATTCTTTTATAAAATGATAACTCAATTTATTTAAGCAAACTTCTTGAAACATTTTCATTTTTATATGTTTCGAGGTTTATTGTTTGAACTTGTTTAAAAATTGCTATCGATTATTATAGTATTTTAAAATGAAAAAAGTAAGAAAAAGAAAAGATAAGAAAATAATAAATAAAAGAAATAAGAAAAAGAAGTAAAAAAACGAATTACCCAGAATAACTTTTAATGCCATAATCGGATCCTCGCGTTCTTCACGGGTGATTTCAGATATGCTAATTGATTATTTTAAATTAATTATATTACTTTGAATATGCTAATAAATTATTTTAAATTTAAATTGTCAACAGTTTAAATTTCGAAATCTGACACAGACACGTACTTTTTTTTTTAATAAGCATACCTTTTTTGACAGATTTGAATTTCTGTCACCCAAAATATAAAGGTAGCCGCAATCTGGGAAACATTGTTCTAATAGTTAGGGCAGGAGAGCAATTCATAGTTTGGATCCCTTTATGTTAATTATACTTTTGTGTATTTCGGCATATCTCAAAAACTTTTGAAACGAATTGAGGAATTCTTGCACATAATAAAGAATCATTTATCTAAAAATATTTCCATGCAATAAATAACTTTTAGTAAATATTATTATTTTATTTAATAATAGTCGAACAAAGTTTGAATTGTAAGAGAAATCGGAAGAATAGTTCAATAGAAATTTATTTTTAAAAATACGACTTTTTAAAATATAAGTATTAAAATGTTAAGAATTTATCCTTTAAATACTCCACTTCAGAATAAGCAATTAAAAGAGAATAGACTGCTTGATTTAATAACATGAGAAAACTATATTCACTAATGCAATTTAATGACAATAATGCAATGTATATACACTACCTTACAATAATCGATGAGACACGTTCAGTTTTTGACATCTTCCAGCAAGAAATTATGAAGGAAAACAAGTATTTTTGAGCATCCTATGCCAGAAAATTGAGCAATGAGCTTGTAACTTGTATCGATTTCTTTGGTTTTTTTTTTCAATAACTGTACTAAATTTCGTAAACCTAACTTAAATATTTATAGAGGCATAAACATTTTTTTTTTAAAATAATTTTTTCGTCTTGCATTTTTTGACTGTAACTTTAAAAATACAAAAAAAAGTAACAGTATTTTTGGTACGATTTAAAATTATTGACAAAGTTATTGTTTGAAAATTTGAAAAAAATAATAATTGTCAATTATTAACGATCATCAATTATTAACGCTTTTGGCGATTACTTTTGAAGGAGACAAACTTCATTGCATATTTGCCATTTATACCGGATTTTTTAAATAGCCTTAAGACTACTGATATCTGCCTGTTTTTCCCAGCTTATTGGTTTAATGAAACATTCTCCAGCGTTTTGCGTATTTCAGAAAATTCATTGCAAAATTTTTTAAAAATAATTGCTTATCAAAATAGATTTTTATACAGTTTATTTCTTGTTCAAGTATTTAAATAAGTATTACTCTTAAATAATAAAGTAGACTTTGATTATTGTAATCAATTTGAAGATTTTCATTTTTTTATATGTTCTTCAATTCTAAGTTCTTTTTTATTCCTTATTCTAAATTAATTAAAAAAGTCTTATGACTATTTATAATGAATGAAATATCTCTTATTATACAATTTCCTTTAACGTCAATCACACATGGAAAATGATTCAGTCAAAATTAAATGTTATTAATGCAGTATAGTTTTCAAATTTTGCTAACTATTAAAGTTCCTAAAACTCCTCGTGTCTGACATATTTAGTATATTATGGAATAGTTATTGAAAAATTCATATTTCCTAAAATCTGAGGGATTTTTTTCACTTGTCAGTAGCTATATCATTGTCACTTAAGAACGAATGTTCGATTTGCATTTAGACTGCCACTGATAAAATATTAAGCACTTCAGTAGCTATATAGCTTTCTCCCCCCCCCCTCCAAGAAAGTATCGAACTATATTTCATTCAGTGGGCTTTCTCTCACTTTAACTATTTTTTTGATTTAAGGCGTAGTGAATTTCCTATAATGTTTTAATGGACAATTATTTATAAGATTTTTGAAAAAAATGAATTATTGAATTGTTTTATTTGATAACTAAAATACTTAGGCGAAATATAATGCTCTAATCAGTAGGTATTAAATTTTAATAATAAACAGTTGCGTTGAACATACATTAAAATTTAGTAGAATAGAGGAAAATATCAGTTTGTTATATACTCTAGCAACAATTTTATTTTGGATCAGAACATGTACCGAGGGACCAATATTGGGTGTCTATTTTTTTAAATATTTCTTCCAGAATGGCCTATATAAGGCCTACATTGGACAGGACCTATATTGCTTAAATAATGGATATAAAAGTTTGGGTGAATCGGAAAATTCTATATCGGGACAATATCGGAAAAATTACGGTTCTTTGAACAATTATTGAGCCAAGATTCTTGAATATTGGCTCTATGAGGACCCAAGCTACTTTTCTGCTAGGGTACTTGTGCAAATATTTGATAATAAAATAATTTTGAAGCACATTAATAAGAAATATAATACTATAAATGCTATACATGTCATGTTTGTTATGTGTTTTTCTTTTTCAAAAATTGAATGCACTTTTAAAAAAATTCTGTTATATTGCGGAAAATTTCTGGCAACAAAATTGCTAGAAATTTTCCGTATGCTACAGAAACACGCTGACGAAATTTCCTCTAACAGAACGCTACGGAAAATATTTGTACGCACCGGATATTTTTCCGAAGTCAGAGTACGGCAGAAAACTTTGGCATGAAGGTAACTAGTGAAAAAGATTTCTAAAAGTTTGAATAGTTTTTTAATTATTCCACTTTTTTCGTGATTTTTCACGATTTTTGAAACATGAAAAAGAACATGTATGAAAGAATCATCATAGAATTATTATTATTTTTTCAGCGTTATATTAAAACGCTCTCAAACGGGATTCGAATCCGGAACATTCCTTGTATGACTCTTTGACCACCATGCTGGCCGGTCAGTATCTGATTCGATGTATCAAATTATTTGTTTCCGCTTGATACAGAAGTTATTCATATTAAAAGCTGAAAAAAATCTGTAACCAACAGATAGAATCTGTATGAATGATTTTATTTGTTAACAGAAAAAAATTTCTCTTTTGACAGATTGCGATCACGATGAAGTTTAATAGTAAATTTCTATGGTAGAGAACAGAAAGTTTCTGTAAGAAAGTTTTAGAATTATTATGTTTCTTAACAGAAATTATTTTTAGTGTAGAGATTAGTACGAAATAAACTTTTAAAGTTATGTTTTTTATGCAATACGTTTTCTTTGAAAAGCTACAAATATAGATCCTTAATAAATTTCTGAAACGATTGTTTAAATTTCCAATGATACAAGACATTAATTTAAATCATTGTTAAATATTTGCCAGGAAATGAAAAAAAAATTTTTTTTCATCCAAAGGATAATTTTATAAGACATGATGATATTTGTGAAGATTGAAATTAATAATTTGAAGAGATACATTATGCCATTTATACTAACTATAAAATGTTACGCATGCATAATTGAATTTGTCAACTAAAAAAGAGAACTGAATCAAACTTTGCTTGAAGCAAAATAAAAAAAAAGTGTTTAAATTGTCCCTTTTTATTTGGTTTAAATATTTATATTCTGCTTTTATTTCATGTTTCCTATATTCTGGGTATTTTTGTAAGGTTATGCTTTTTCTCTTTTTTATGTTAGCAGGCTGATTTAGTATAGTTTTAACTTTGCTATAATTACATTTAAAAATGTTTTTTTCAAATCATAAATTCACAATATCATCTTTAATTTTTTGGGTAAATTTCAAGCGTTTTTTTATGGAGCTGTACAAACAGTTTATTATAAAATGCAAGATTATCAGAAAACTATGAATATTAACACTGAAAGACATATTCAAAATGTAGCAAAAAACTTTACACACTAAATAATAAAATCTAATAATATTCTGCATCAGCTACTATATTTGTTCACTCATTTAATTCGCAAAAGTAATTTATTCTCATTAAATTATTTAATGTTTAAATCTTGAAGAAATAGTTTTTTTCTACTCACAAATTTAATCAATTAATTTAATGTGTTGTAAAAAAATTCTTTGACACGATCAATACAAAAAAAAGAATGCAAAAACTTTTTGCTGGTTCTGTTGTACAAATTAAACTATAATGAGATTAACTATTGCGCGAATTGGAAATTTTACTCTGCATTTTATCTAATAAGAAATGAATTTTTTCATTTTTAATAATAGAATCGTTACCTTTTGTGTGCTAGCTATACACATGTATTAGTACAAGGAACTTTTTGTACCGAGTTTCATAAGAAAATACTTGAACTTAATGGCGATGCAATTAAACCCCTTTTAATTATATGTGATGAAAAATGTCTTTACACTTCGATTGCTTTGAATAATTTCAAATACTTGATCACAAATGCGAATTAGAACGAAGTTTAAATAATATGTTTTGAAAAAAAAAACGCCTTGCTGGCTTACAAAAGTCTTGATATGGTCATTGTGAAGTAAATAAATGTAAAGATGTTTTCGCCAGCGCTGTTTCCGGTTTGTTAAAAGTTTAAAAAAGTCTAGCTCATATAATAATACCCACACAATTCCCCTTCTCGAAGATTGTTATAACTAATAAATGTATTTTAAAAGAAATCTGAACTATCCATTTTATCTTACTCAAGCTCGGTTAGGCATGAAGGATGTCGTTATCAGGTATGTTATCGAAACCTGATACAAATGATTGCAGGCAAATGTCTGATTTTCTAGATGCAGAGAATTCTCCACAAACATCTATAACAGCTGTTTCAAAATAAAATGTTCTTGAACTTAAAAAAGAATTCCTCGTATAAAAGAGATAATTAGATAACACCGAGTAGGATAATTACTATGAGTGGAGGCAATCTTCGTAAGGGGAAAAATAACAACTTACTGCACAGTTTTTCTTTATAGATCGTACTATTCAGCGAAAGCATCAAATTGTGAAATAACTAAATTGTCTAAATAACTTGCTAACTTAACTATACTATAACTTCAGTATACTATATCCTAACTATACTATAATTCAGCTGTAATAACTTAATTATAAATGCATTAACTGAAGTATCTGAAGCAAATATAGTCTTAGTTAAAGTCTTACTCTCACAATTAATATATATTTTCTTTTGGGAGTAACTATGCGTTATTGTTTATTCCCTGTAGAGTAAACTGAGAAAAAGAGTATCGTTAAAACTACCAGAATATAAAAAAGCTTACCGTGTTCTATGGAACACCAAAAAACTCGGTAATTCGTATCGATGAGCTTTAATCAATAATTTTAGTGAAATTAACAATAAAATATGTTTTCTTAGTAAGTGATAAAATTTGGGAATTTTATCATGAAACCTTAGAGAAAGGCATGAAATCATTTTACCGGTTAAGTTTAATTTTCATTTTTGTATTTTCTACTAAAAATGCGATCATAAGAGCTATAATTGTGGATAAACTATTAACATACGAATGAAAAAATTACCAAATAAATGGTTTAAATACAGTATGTTTTGGTTACATTAACCAGAATTATGTTTTTGTCTTGTACCAGAAATGTCGTTATCACACTATACGATAATTTTACCAGAATTTTTTTCTCCGTGTAAGGATGCGCAGCCTTTTTCAAATGAGGGTCATATGAAATACGTTTTGGCTTTCAGGAGCTGAAATGAGTTAAGTTTATAGATAAATTGGTAAAAATTAATTATTCTTAGTCTTAATAAGATCAATTTCAATTCAGTTAAAAGTCTACAGAAAAAGTATGGGTATAAAATTTCGAAATAAAAAAATTTGCTGATGATTAGAAAAATTAATTAACGAAAAATGAAATTACATAGAAATGTGCAATTTGCTGTATTCTGCTTAATAAACAAGTCATGCAAACCCATCAAAAGGTTTTTTAAGCTCATAAATTCTTTTAATTTAACAAACAAATTATGTTATTTTAACAAATAAAACTCATTTATTTTAAGAAGAAAACTCTGATAATAATGAAAAATCTTGTAAGCAAAAAACCAGGTAAGCAAAAACCATGTAAGCGTTGTGGTTGGTGCGAGACGAGAGCAGAGTTCGCATAATCAGTCAACGTCAAGTTTAGAATCCGGGTCACCTCATTGGGAGACGAGCCCTATTACTGTTCTAGCGTTTGGTCACGAAAAAAATCTTTAACTACCCTTATGTTAAAAAACTTACGTCTTGAAATCCTATTTAAAAGCATTTAAAACTATATTGGCCCACCTTTATAAAAATGTCTGTCAATTTAACTTACCAAAATATTATATCTTAAGACAAATAATAATCAGGTAGAGTATGAATTCGGCAATGAAGTCGAATCACAATTTTATTTATACAATGTTCAAAACCATAAAATAATTTATGAAAAGTAAAAGCAAGAGTAGAAAATAATTGTAAAATGATTTGAGAAAAGGTAAAATTATCTTAAGGTAAGCAAAACTGCATGCAAAAAACTAGAACTTGAATTGACAGTTTTAATCCGTTATGTTTTGTAAAAAGTAACTTCAAACTGTCAGATATACAGAAAAAGTCTTTTTTTTTAAAGAAAAAGAAAAAAAAACGAAAAAAAAACGTTTTTTTTTTTACAGTACGTTGGTCACGATAAAAACAAAAGAAATCTGTATTTGCCTTTAAACAGTTTTTTTATTTATTATTCTGTGGATCTGGTAGATCTGTACGTCTTATAATTTGTCCCCATACTGTTCCACAATGTTGATTCAAATTGTGATTGCTTTGTGAACTTTGTTTTATAGTTTTGACAGTCAGCATTGCCCTCTGTTGACAAAATTAAGAGTTAAATTTAAGATTCTGCTAGACTTACCCCCTTGCCAGTGTCGCCGGAATCCAGTTCGTCCAACGTGTAGTATTTGCGATGCCCGAACGGAGAAGAAAATGCCCGCAGGGGAAAAATTAAAGTTTCTATTTTGTGAAGCCCGAGCTGTGTTCGTTTCTACTTTAGGATTCTTAATTCACTATTTTTCTAATAGATGGCATTAGCGGTCCTAGTTTATCACCGATTACGACTTCCGTCGAGGGAGGTAGATGGTGGGTGTTTTGGGATATACCATACTGTAAGAGATTTGTAAAATTTATGTATTGAAAATCATATTGTTGCTTTTTTATATTATATTGTACTAGTTACATTATATTTAGCTTCAAAATTTTGTTTATTTTGCTCCAATTGAATAAGATGTGTGTGTAATCCATTACTTTTTTATGTGTATGTAAAAACTATAAATACAGTAGTTATTGCATTTAAAATTTTGTTTTTGCAATAAAAAATCATTTTCTAACTTTTATAATAGTATAAAGAAAAAAATTAAATAGTCAAGAAATTTTTCCGTTTTTGGTCTATTTTTCTGCAATATATGTTACTGCTTTCTGCAATATATGTCACTTCCTAAGCAGAACTTAAATTGAGTTTTCAAATCATCGATCATCTTTCGTGCACACGGTATTTTATAAACAGTTTAAAATGGGTAGAATGATCTGAATAGAAATCCATAATTCATTTATTTTTATTTATTCAGTGATCAATACATTTTTCAACAAAAGCAATATGCTTAATGTGTTACATTAAGAATCAGTGTTATTTTTTAATAAAAAAAATTCATGGTAATTCTTCTGAACAGACAAAAAAAAATAAAGGAATCAAAGAATGCATGAAATAAATAAATGCAATAAACAATTCTTAAAAATGATAGCGGAAAAATATTTGGAATATAAAATCGATTACTCGAAGTTCTGTATTTTTGCTGACATTTCATAAAGTGAAGCTAAAATAAGTCACCTTTGCTTTGTTTTGGGTAATAAACAATTTTTCATTTGTCGTACATCATTTTAGATCTTAATATTCTGCTTGTAGAGAATGTAAATGTAAAATTCACCAGCACGTTTTGAATGTAAAATAACAAAGGCAAAATAATATATTTTTTTCGAAAACTTTCATAGCGAGTAGAAAACTTTTGTTTCAAATAAGACCGGCAATTGATCGTCATTATGGGTCTTGATTCTTTGACATCTAGAAAGTGCATTATAATGTTTCTTCCTTTATTCTTTTCTTTATAAAAGTCTTTTCTTTACAAAAGTCTTTACTTTAAACGTTTATTTGCAATTATCTGAACACTCAGTAAACTTTTAAAGACAGTTTGTAGTTTAAAATGAATTGCCTTTAAGCATAAATTAATTTATAAATCTCAGAGAAATTTTTATGTGCTTATCTAGAGAAAAAAATGTTTATTTTCTGGATTTGCCGGAAAGAGTTTTCTTTTATAAATTTTTAATGGCTTTTTTATTTTCAAGGTATAAACCATAGATACATGTATAATTTATGCAAATCAGCTTACTTTTATAGAGGATTGCGATTTGTAAAAGATCAAAGATACCTACAAAATGTAATAAAAACATAAATTCAGATGTAATTGCTAAAATTTTGAATATGCTTTTTATATCAAACATTCCAACATTAATTTGATTTAAAAATCTTTACTTCGTTACCGTAGTAATCGTTAATAGTTCGTTAATCGTTACTTTTAATTATATTTTTACGTAGAATAGTGTAATACTTCCTTTAATTTGAACTTTCAAGTAATTACATATCCGACGTCATTGGAAGTAAATGTAATTACATTTCAAACGATCATTTAAGTAATTACACATCAGACGTCATTACATATCAAACGTCAGAACTTTTCTTGTTTTCAGTTTTTTATTTCTTTCATTGATCAGACTTGCTGCTTGGATAACGTAAATACATACGTTGATAACGTTAATCCATACGTTGATAACGTTAATCCATACGTTGATAACGTTAATCCACACTCAGAAGACAAGAAATTTTCATCGTTATATATCAATTCAAAATCGTCTTTAAGAGGAATATTTACTTTGAAACTAAATTAGCATTGCACCGAGAGGAAGTCCATGAAAGCTTCCTATAATTACCGATTTGTTTTCGTATTCAAATCAACAACTTCTTAATAACGTTTGCGATTGACGCAGTATAGCCGATTCTGGCTCTTGTTTCATTAGACTTTCCATTCATCTTAATTAAATCTACAATTTTTGTCCATCTTAAAGTTAAGAGGATGATATGCAACGCTTTTTTATTGTTTTTTAAATCTAGATATACTCCCAGATTTTATGTCTGAAAAGATAATTCTTCATACTTTCGTAAATAACTTATTTCGTAAACAACTGTAACTATATTTTTGAAGTGAAATAAACTATTTTTTATAAGTGTATGTTATTTTGTACGTTTTTGTTAAATCAGTTGAATGATTAGTAAATTAAAATTAAGATATTAATGTATAGCTTAAATCAATTTTCTTAAGTGCAAATTTAGTTATTAAAATTGCTTAAAATTCGATTAAACTAATTTTTTATTTTTTTATAGCTTTATAGAATCACTTTAAGAAATGTTGAAAGTGACAAAACTTATTGAAATTGATATTTTTCTACTGTATTGAAATGTATTCTACGTATATCTAGTGTTCTGTAAATATGGCGCGAGTATAAAATAAATAATGAATGTTTATGTAGACTTCAGTTTGGGACTAATATCTATTAAAAATAGAATTTTGCAATTTCAGTTTGACTCTTTATATTGAGAAGTTTCTATTAAAAATATCTCATATCACAATTTTAAAATTGTTATTCAGAAAAAATTATTGCTCAGAAAAAAATACTTGCAAAATTACCGTACTACTTGGCAATAACATTTCTTGGAAAAAAAAAGAACACAATTCTGGTATTTAAAATTAAAATATAAGGTATTTAAATCATTCATTTAGTAATTTTTCTTTCACATGGTAAAGGTTTACCGAAAATTCTGATTTTCAAAATTTTAGTCTCTCATTTATTAAAAAATAAAAAACTGAAAAATAAATTTAACCGAATAAATCGATTTTATGCCATGCTCTAAACTATCATGAGGAAATTACCAAATTTTACCACATTCATCAAATTTTATCACAGATTATGAAACTATAATCTATTGTTAATTTTACCATAATCATTAACCGATAAATTCAAAATCACTTCTTGGTAAAAGTTATTAAGCTGTTTTGTTATTTCCATAGAGCCAGAAACGCGGTAAATTTTACCATATTCTAGTAATTTTGACTATACTTTTCTTTTCAGTGTGAAGTATGCACAATAGGGCATTAGATGATCCTTGTGCCAATTAAGGAAAAATATTGCTTGGCAATATTTAAAATTTTAATTGTTCAAAGACTTTTTTGAATTTATGATGAGATTTAGATATGTTATGAAAGAAAGAAAATGGCATTTTTCTACACTTATAGTTATTTGTGTAATGGGGAATCCATGTAAAATTTCAAATTATCATTTAACTTCTTTATTGTTTAAAAAAATCCTTCCATTTCTAAAATTATAATGTGAGTTCAACAATTGACCTTTCCACCCTTTTATTTTCCAACAAGTATATTTTATAGTACTTCTAGATTGTGTTACCTTCTATTTGCAAAAATTTGAAGTTTTCTTATTTTAATCTTTGGGTTTTGAGCAGCATAGCTGCATAGACACTAGATTATTTGCTTCCTTTTCTGCTTGCATTTTCTTCCCCATCTTGGAATTTTTTGTTAAATTTTTCTAGGTCATTTTCCAGACACTTTCGACCTTTTTTTTTTAAAAAAAAAAGAAGAACCTTTTACTGTCTTTTTTTTTAATTTTTTTTTTTTTTAAAAACTATACTTTTTAAAGAAAGTAGAAAATGAGACGACTTAATTGGATTGTGAGAAATAGCATTTGGTAACTTAAAAAATTTCTAGATTCTTTTTTAAGGAATGTAAATTTAAAAAAATTATTCTGTTACTATTTTTAGATAGATAATCAAAACTAAAAATTTATTTCTTTATTTTTAACATTTATTTTTATTTTTGTTTGAACAAATAAAAACTAGTTTGGATAATCCTGACGAATTTTTTTAATGTAAATTACCAAAATTAAAGATATTTTTCAAAACTCTAAAAAATATAAAAATGTGCAATACTAAACACTGCTTCGGAAATACTGTTTGCAGAGCTGCATCGCATGATTTTCTAAAAAAAATTAGGAAATGCTTATAAACGTTATATATAACAGGATGTAACATAAATGATGCTACAAACTTGGAGTCAGGGCACATAATCCTGATTACAACATAGGGACCCATGCCTGGAAATGTCATTGTACGCAGCTAGGGGCACTTCCCTACTAGGTTCTGTTCAGAATCACACGAAGAAAAAGTTCATGTTAGGAAAGTGCGTGAATGGCATGTGACAAAATTTTCGGGCATATAAATTCAAACCTGATGATGTGCCCTAATTCTCCTCAAAGTCTGCTTTAACATTTATGCGACCCCTCGTTGTATATAAAGTTTTTAAACTTGTACATTTCGACAAAAAATGTATAAAAACTATTATAAGAACTCCAGCTTGGAACGTGAAACCGATGCCAGGTTTTAAATCAGTAATACAGAAGTAGCTAAGATCTGTTAAAAAATTCAACAGAAAATAACAACATCAAAAAATTCGTTTCCCAGTGTTATCCAATATCAGTTGAGTTATAGAAATAAAGGAAAACGATTAAGAGAATATTTAATATCCTCCTCTTTGTCAACACCCTCTCGACAAATGGTTTCGGTTATGAGGGAAGAGCTCTCCACTGTTTGTTTAAAGGGGTGGTTCTAAAAGTGTATTTTGTGCTCACTGGAATAGCTTGTTTTTTTTATTTTAAATAAATTTAAAATAATTTATTTAAAATTAATTTATTCGATTTTTTTCAAAAATTTTTTTCAGTGACAGCAAGCATTAAGTGTTTAATCGATAATGCAGACAATTCTGGGATGCATGACACGGCGAAGTTTTAATTGTGGTACACGGGGATTTATTGAGAAATTGAAGAGAAAACGATTGTGCCACCGCAGGGAACGTTTTCAATATCCGTTAAAACCAAACTACAGAAATTATATCAGATTCTGGAGATTTTTTATCAACAATCAATTTTTCGAATTTACACGATTTGCCGATACTATCATTGTAGATTTTGAATTAGCTTATATTGGTGAACAGATATTTTATATTTTAAGTTTTATAAATTCAAAGTATTGTTTTATATAATCTGATATACAGCTGAAACTCTTAATTTGTTAACATCTTCAAGACCTAAACGTAATTTTGAAAACTTAGTAAAAATCAAAATAAATTAATTACTGACTGCTTACTGATTATTTACAATTAAATGTTTCAAGATATTTATTTTTTATTTAGATATTTTTTATTCAAGATATTTATTTTTCTTAATGAAACGTTGATTAACAATAAAATTTATTTATTTATTTATCTATATTATTTTATTTATATTATTTTATTCATATTATTTTATGTATATAATTTTATTTAATCTCCATTACTCAGTGTACTATTTGCGTAAAGTTCCTCTTATAGGTCACAATTGTTTTAATAATTGTACGTTGAGACAAAAAATGGACTAAAATGTTATTTTAAAAAAAATCTGTAGCTTTTAGGAGCAAAATTGTTTCAAATTTGAAATTCCCACACCTGAATAAGGCGAGATCAAGTATTTGTATAAATCCAGGAAAAATTTGTTCGACAGTGCTAATAATTGGGGAGTAATTGGATTGTTAAAAGAAATTTTTTCTTTACACATTAAAATTTTATTAATTTTTGAATGATTAGTTTTTTTTTTCCTTTTTTTAGTTACATACATTGCAAAAAAAATCTTTCAGGGAATGATTTTATTTAGTAGTATTCGAATCCATTTTATGACATTTAATACCGATTGTGCAAAATATTATTGAACATTTCTGACACGGAGATTCAAGCGTTAAATTATACTCGTATCCTTAAATAAACTCAAATCAAACTGAAATTTGAAAATAACTAAAGGAATTCCATACAATTATTCACCCCATGTTTCACATAATTTAATCCTACGTTAACACAAATTTAAAATTCCGCTACATTTCTTTTCCACAGATATTTTCTAACTCCCTTTAAATTCCGTGATTCCAGATGCTGCAAGTAATAAAGCATTGATTTTGAACATAATTTTGCAAAGTTCGAGAATTCCACCACATCTGAAGAATTCGTAAAATGTAACCGTTGATTCTTAATGTTCAAAGTCTTTATTTCGCATTGCATTTTCAGCAGAAAGTGTCTCATTCTTTGGCATTTCGCCATTCTATGTTAGTTTTGTAGAAATTGCCATTGTAAAACATGCCGGATTTAATGGATCGGAGGACCAGTTAAAGAGAAATTCGAAAGCGGAAGCTTTTATATATGACCTGTACATTACTTTTCCCAGTGGCGCTTTTTCGGAACAATCTTTCAAAAGTTTTCTTCAGAACTGATAACGACGAAGAACAGGAAATTGTGTTGCGACATTATTTTTCTAACTGAAATAGCATTTCATTTAAAAAAGCTTGTAATTGCAAAAAGTTTTGATCAAATATGCTTGTACAACGAAGCAGAATGAAGTTTTGGGCTAAAAAATCTCGATCGTAAGTAATATTAACACATTTGTAAGATTGCCTTTTACGGTTTGTGTTTTTTTGGATTCAATTTTTGTGATCAAAACGCATTAGTAAGTTCCTTCAGGAAGTTGAATCTATTTATGCAGTCGACTGTGTAGAATATCGAGAAACAAATAAAAAATTATAAGTTTTCATTTACAAATTCTAGACAAAAATCTAAAACTGATCTACTTGAATTGCTCTTTAAAATATACCAATATTTGATTAGTGGAAAATTATTCGTTAAATTTGGTTGCCTAAAAAATTAATCTTTGTGCTTTAGTAATATTTTTCTTTTTAAAATGAGACAAATTGCGTATGTTTATTTTTCTACTCAAGTCAAGCCTTACATTTTATTTTAGAAGCGATAAATTTGGCTGTTTATTTAGTTGGCGAACCATAATTTTTTATGAAAGATATAAATTTATGTGAATTTCGATCTGGATAATTGAAAGAATTACTTAATTTAAAATTTATATCCATAGTTGATTCTTCTTACCATAGTTGAGGCATGAAATAATGTTTAGAAAATCCTACAAGGAGAAAGAAATTCAGGTGAAATTACCGTACTGTATGGTAATTACATTTTTGGTAAAAAGCAGCAACATAATTCTGGTTAATAAGACAAAAATATATGATATTTAAATCATTTATTTGATAATTTTTGTTCGTTCAAATGGTAACGGTTTACCGTAAATACTTTTCAAAATGATAGTGCTATTACCACACTATTAGTAAAAAACATAAAACTGATAAATACATTTAAGTGAATAAATGGTTTTTATGAAAAATACATTTAACTGAATAAATGGTTTTTATGAAAAATACAATTAACTGAATAAATGGTTTTTATGAAAAATACATTTAACTGAATAACTGGTTTTTATGAAAAATACATTTAACTGAATAAATATTCTAAGGTATCATGATAAAACTACCAGATTTTACCGCATCTACCAAATTTTATGACACATTATAAAACCATATTTTATTGTAAATTTTACCGAAGCTCTTCGATAAAAATTTATGAAATTTTTGGTTTTCTCATGGAACCAAAAATTCTGTAAATTTTACCATATTCTGATAGTTATGACAATACATTTTTCTCTGCCAAGAGTTTTTAAATATTATGAGTTTATTTCATATTAAGTATATCAAATACAAGATTTCCATAATAAAAGCTACAACGTAAACGAGCGGTTCACTCAGTAAAAAATACCGGTTTTCCGTCTGCCTTTTCGGAATCAGGTGGGTTTAAGAAAATGCTTGAAACGAGAACGAAAACAACCAACGATATTTAAAAGTTCATTTTTTACTACAAAATAAAACTCGAAAAAAAGCTAACAATAGAAAAATAAAATTCTACTGAAAGTCAATGACAACGTTTCTTTTGAGTTTGAGATGGTTGCCACAGGAAGTACCTTTAAGATACTCACGCGCTTGAGAAGATTACCTCTTAAAAGGTTAAAATAAATCTAAGATATAAAATATTATCTATAGAATATAAAATAATTATTTTTTAGTCTTTTGAATTGGAAAAAAAAGTGGATGACAGCACCATCATGATTGCGATAAACGTGACAGCAGTCAAGTTTAAAGTCTAGAACCCATTGTTACTGAATTCAATTGGTATTCTGGTTTACTTGAAGAAAACTGGAAGTTAATAAAAAAGCTCAACATACAGTTATTAATATAAAAATAGAACGGAAAAGATGATGATAGGACTATCACGCATTTGATAGAATTTATTATAGAAATTACTATCTCAACTTACAATGAAATAACCACAAATCAAACTGGAATTATTATTTAAAAAAAACAAGAATTGTTAAAAAGGATTTAAACAGCTCATACAAAATTTTACAATATGTCACGAAATAAATTAATCGTAAAAATTGTTTATCTGCATTGAAAAGTTAAAAAAAAAAGTTACTGTAAAGTACCAGTGGCCCAACTATTCATGATACCATTGAAAATTTCATTGACTTTAATACAGTAAAAAAAAAAAATGAAGAAAACGAAAATACGAGGTAAATAAATACACTGTTTAGAAATTTTCGTTAAAATGGTTAAATAACAATTTATTAATTGTTATTTTACCGCATTTAAACAAAAAAGTCAAATAACCATAATAAGATGATAATCAAACTGTGAGAAAAAAGTTTATTTACTGCTTTCACATAATACCGTTAAGCAACCAGTATTTTAACGCACCAACTAAACCCTCCCAATGAAGCCACTTGGTTTCTTACAACTGTGCACATATTGTAGTCGAGCAATCTATTCTGGCAGTTTCATACCCGACGGATATGGGTTCGAGTCCTAGGGTTGACACCAAAACACGAAGAGTTTCCAGTGTCTTGCACTCCGCAATTCGTGTCATGCACTCTCCCATGCGCATTACCTAATGAAAAGCTTAGATCCTATGTCCAGTTAAATTTCTTTTTTACAGTTTTTTTAACCATGCTAATTATAAATCGTTAAAAAACCGTTTAGTTTTCGTATTTTGGGTTTTATAACTGTACTAATTGTAAATGGCTTCAAAACCGTTAAGGTAAGAAGATGTTCTTCACCGTAGACTTCACGGTTAATCGGCTGTACAGCATATTCCTGGTTATATAGAATAAAGTTTAAGAATAAAAATTTTAATAATGTATAATTTTGAAATGAAAGAACATAGTTTTAGAATAAAAATTTTAATAATGTATAATTATAGAAAACAATTTTACGTAGACTAACAAAAAGACAGATCTTATTTTTGGACTAAGGCATTAATGCATCTAATCTTTCACTTTCTCTTTTCGTCGTAAAAACCTTACATTTATGGTGATTCACCATTAGTTATAATGAAGAAATAACGTTTTATTTTAGGAATAACTATTCAAATGGACTGAAAATAGCATCATTAAATTCAGTAAGCTATGGAACAAAATCTTGTTTTATTTTAAAATTTAATGATATTTCAATTTTAGATTACAGCCTGTTAAAATATACTATTTATGTCTTTAATCCTATAACTGGAGTAATTATAGCAAAAAAAGAAAATACATAAAGGGTGTAATATATAAATTTTCCAGAAATATGCCTTTTTTAAAAGCATATCCAAAATAGAGTTTAGATTTATGAATCACGAATATATTTTCAAGAAATTTCGGAAAGGGCAGAGACTTGTTCGAAATAATTGACCTTATAACTAATAATTTTGATTCAACGGGAGATGAGTCATTCCATTTTCTTATTCGACTTTTGAAATTTTAATTCTAAACACAATTAATTAATTAATGTAAAAATGTTATTTTTTTCAGAGAAGCAGTCAAAAAACGAAATAAAATAAAAATTTACTGCTTTGATTTAATTATATTACGAATTATTATTACGTTTTGACGAATTATTTTTTCAATGTAAGAACCAGATTTTGTATTAAATTTTATTATTTTACGATAAAAATACTGAAACGCATTTTTTAACTAAAAAGTGTATTATTATTCGTATGAATTTTAAAAAAATATTTATAATTTTTGCTATAAACAATCTATGTACGGTGCGCAAAAAAAAAAAAAATGAACTACTCTGAATAAATTTTGAAACTCAATTTTAACTGTTCAAGGGGATGACCCCTCAAATATGTTAAATAATTAGGGCAGATGATATTTTCAGTGACGAAATCAGATGCAAAAACGCCTTTTCTCTGAATAAATATCCCTTTTTCTGACGAATTCGAGTTTCTGGTCCCTAAAAATATAGGGATGGCCGCAATCTGGGAAATATGCTCCCAATAGTTTAGTCAGGAGAGCGATCGAAAGGTTGGAACCCTTAACTTTAGTTTTAGTCAGGGTTCCTTCCGAGAACTTTTTAAGTGAAATGAAATTTTTTACATACAATAATGAAATTTGCACATCCAAAGATAATCCCATGCGAAAAATAAAATTTAGTAAATATTTATTACTTTTTATTATTTATTTAATAATAGTCGACGAAAATTTGAATTGTAAGTTATTCAATTTATTACAACATTTTAAAGAATGTAATTTTGCATGGCAAAATATGATATTTGAGTGAAATCGATTGAATAGTTTCTGAGAAATCAAGTTGTAAAAATATGATTTTCTTGAAAACCAGGAAGCGGATGATCACTTAAAATGAATAGTTTAGGTTGAAAGCAGTATACATATTTGCACAGAGATTAAAGCACATTTATCCATTTGTCTGCTTCATGTTATTGGAAATTGGGTAAAATAATAAATCAAAGCATAGTTGTTAAAAATTTTGATATTTATAACGTTTTTTAATCTAGATTAGAAATTTATATTAATAATATATTATTCATTTCGATAAAATTAAAATTTTTCTATTTCGAATTGAGCATGAGAGTGCAACTGAGGGGTTGCTAAGTTGCTTTAAATTTTGCAAAATAATAATTCAAAGCGTAATTGTTGAAAATGTCAATATTTTCAGAATTTCTTAATCTGTATTAAAAATTCATATTGATAATGCGATTCATTTCAGGAAAATTATAATTTTTCTCTTTTGAATTGAGCAGGATAGTGTAACTGAGGGGTTGCTAATTTGTTGGGAATTTTGTAAAATAATAATTCAAAGCGTAACTGTTGAAAATGTTGATATTTTTATAGTTTCTTAATCTGGATAAGAAATTGATATTAATAATGCGATTCATTTCAGGAAAATTATAATTTTTTTCTTTTGAATTGAGCAGGATAGTGCAACTGAGGGGTTGCTAAGTTGTTGAAAATCCACGTCGTCCTTAATCCACGTCATTTTCTGATCATTTTCTCGACATTATTTTAGATACGTTTCGCGTATACGGCATTTTCAAATGGCCATTCAATTTCCATACAATCTTATTTCGACACCTGAATTTCGAATTTGAGTAATCACTTTTTGACGTGCTATTCCTTCTATATACTACAACATTTTCTTACTATTTTATCAGCAGTTATTTTTCGTTTTTGCGGTTTTTTCACATGATTTTTCAAATAATGATATTTTTAATGTTATTAGGATACATGAATTTGACTAATCACTTTTTGACGCGTTCATTCACGACTATGCCGTACCGTCGTAAATCAACTTCATTTTCTAATCGTCAGCAGTTGTTACAGTTAGTTGACTTACTTCTCTCCCAACAATTTCCACATCCTTTTTAATATCTCTTTATTTCAAATACGATATTATTACTACCGAAATTTTCGGTATCGCTCATTTTATTATTTAAATTTTTACATGAGTATAAATATTTAATATTTACTATTCAGTGATCGTTTTATTGCAATAAATCACACAGCAATGATTATATGGAATTCTCTGCATTACATAATGTATTGCGATACCACTATAAAAAGTGTTGATATGAACCCTAATTTTGTTAGTAGTATTTTTTAACTCTTGCAATTGTTTTTATTGATCTTGAAAAATTATATCCTGCCCTGACACCAACCATGCAAAGGACCACGTATTTAAAAATAAATAAACTGGAAATTAAAAAGGAACAATATGCATAGATAAAATTCAATTTCCATTAAAGCGCATTTACACTAATAATACGATATAAAAAATCATGTCTATTGTGAAGAGTGCGATATAAAATATTAATTCAATTTTTAAGTTATATAAGATATATTAATGCTTATTTAGGAATGAGAAATACATTTTTTTCTCTTAATGGTTTTGGGCTTAGAACCTATAGGGGTGGAAACAATTTTAATTTGGATTATAGTTATAATAATGGTAATAAAACTATTGTTTAGACAAAAGAAAGTTGATCTTGCATTGTCATCTGAATGGTCCATTTACAGTGATCGTTTGCAAAATATTTTTTGTAACTTGAAGCAATTGTTTAAAATTATTGCCTTTTTCAATTTGAAATCTTCTTTAATATTTTAAGAGTGTAGTTTGATATGTTTTAGATAAAAAAATATTTTTCCATCAAATGTTACTTAAACTTCCTTTTTCTTACCCATATTTTGATATTTAAGAACTATTATTTTCACATAACATGTTTTATAGTACATTTTTTAATCAATATCTTTCCTTTTTGCAAGAAATAATGATACGGAA
Source organism: Parasteatoda tepidariorum (assembly GCF_043381705.1). Taxonomy (NCBI): domain Eukaryota; kingdom Metazoa; phylum Arthropoda; class Arachnida; order Araneae; family Theridiidae; genus Parasteatoda; species Parasteatoda tepidariorum. The sequence continues at coordinate 51,161,963 of NC_092215.1, read as the reverse complement.
CAGCATATTTCCATTATTTTAAACGTCAGTCATATAAGAAATATATGTTGTTTGGGTACATAAAAGAAATACATTTTTTAAGAGAAGTTTCAATTTCAAGAGTGTTCGGGCAAATAATGTGCATCATACAAATCAAATTTACTTCCGATGCAAATTTAAAAGCAAAATTTTTTGTATATATCGAACAAAAGTAAGATACCGTAAGATATTCATAAAAATATTCCCTTTGAAAAAGTATGATTGAGGAAAAGTAAATTGAATAAAATGAAATGTCGTTCGGTACTGAACTATCTGAATCTATTACATGCTTCCTCTGGGATCAATTTAGAGAGAACTAATATTTTTATGAAATGAAAAAGTGAGAAAAGATATGTTTATTGAATGGTGGTAATATTCAAAATAGCCTGGCGACGAAGAAAGAAGTAAGGAGATTTTTTTTTTTTTAAAAATATAAACAAAGAAATGCAATTTAAACTGAAAAATAATAATTTTATTTATTGAATTTTAAGATTCCTTTGAGTTCATTTTTATATAACGGTGTATTGATTGAAAATGTATGATAGAGTATAAATTTATATAAATTTAAGCATGAATTAACGCAAATTTGATAGAAAATATAGGTTTCTACTTCAATTTGGGATTTCTTATTTACTTCTATAGTATACAGTGATATGGATGGAATATGGGTATGAAAGAATTATGGATTATGTATAGAATAGCAGGTACGGTATACCCTCACAAAAAATATGAGTTTTTTTTGAGGTTGACGAAAGTAAAAAAGTACACATGAGGTAGAAAATGAGGTTATGTTTTGTACCAAAAATAACCTAACTAATAAACCTCGATTTTAATCTCATTTGCACCTCACAAAATCAATCTCATATATAATTTTAATTTAGAAAGGGGGAAATTATTCACACCTCAAATATTCGTTTTTGCTTGAAGTGTCGCAAAAATAATTCGTTCATCGCAAAAACAATCCCCTAAGCTGGTTGTTCCAAAGTAGATTTCCACCAACCTCAAAACAACCTCAAGTGTGAATAAAACAACTTTATATACCTTGATTATACACTTTGCGAGGCTGAACTTTTAAGGTTGTTTTTGAAATCAACTTCGAATAAACCTCAAATCAACCTTAAAATCATAAAGCAACCTCAAATAAACCTCAAAAATACCTTAAATTTCTGGAAGGTTATTGTCTTAAGATAAGGACTAAAATAAAAATTTTGCTGTAACTGAAGAGTTTAACATCGAAAATGATGGCAACTATTTTATAGCAAAATCGGTGTTGTGAATCATTAACGATATATCTTTGTGTAAGGAAATACCAAAGACAGTTTTATTTTACTGTAATTATAAATTTTAGTGCTACTAAATACCAAAAATGGTGGCAGCTACAATACACAAAGAAGTGTTGAAGGACATTGTTGGTCTCTGAATACATGCGAAACTATCATTGGTTCTTTGTAGCTTCACTACATTACTTTGGTGTAAAGTATTTGCTATAATTTTTGGTACTATGATACAAAAAAGTCTCTTACCGCGTGTTTGTAAAAAAGGCGTGCAAGAAAACAAACTCACTCCATTTCATACTCGGTTTTTTATAACCGTTGTTGAACAGCCGACACAATTTTTTGAGTTTAATGCTACTGATGTTCAACCTCCGTAATTTTGAACGCAATCCAGAAGACAAGGGAACTCTTGGATCAAGTATTGGGAGAAATTTGTCTTCGTGGCGGACTTTTTGATGGAAATAACCAGCATTTGCGTTACGTGGCGAGGAAAACTACGAATGCCTAGACTGACGGCAAGGGGACTCTAACCCAAGATTCGTCTCCAGCTGAGGGTGTTTATCGTTAGCACTGTGGTCGGTGCGAGTCGCGTGCGGAATTCGTATCGAACAGTCATTGCTGGGATTCGAACCCGGTTCACCTCAATGGGAGGAGAACGTTCTATTCCCTGAGCCACCACCGCTCTAAAAAATATACTGACGAAAATTTTGTATTTTCGTTACGAAAAAGTCACTAGTGGTGTGTAAATGCACATTAGCTTAATAAAAGCATTTTTCATTATTTTTGTTAAGATTTAAATACACCGTTTGTGTATATTAAGTGTATACGAATGTTTGAGTTAGTCTCAATTTAAAATAAAGTGTTCTTTCACGCAATTTTCAGCGTTTTTCCGGAGAGATATTACGGCCTAGTTTAGTCCCCCCTTTTTTTAAAATTTCTTTCATCATTTTGCTTGAATAAGGCTGGATTTTGTTAATTAAGTCCCCCATTTCTTCTTTCAAATGCGTGATTGTATACTTGCTGGCGCAAAGCTTATATTTTAAAATATAAAATAAATAAAAATTCTGAGGCATTAAATTATATGATGAAACGAAATTAATTATAACTGCGATTTCTACAGTGCTTATGCCAGCAGATAACCGAAACCTTTTAATCCAATCACATTCTACCAAATAAGCAAAAATACTTCGCTTCACAAGTGGCAGACAAACCTTACAATTAAATTTAATTAAATTCCGATTAATTTAATTTGATCAGACACCAATTCGAATTATTTAAAGCCATTTGCATTTTAATTCTGAATGCTCAATGATCAAACCAACAGATTTTAGCTTTAAAAAATAGATATAGAGTATATTTGTATTTTGAAATGACTCAATTTTTAAGACAACACTACTCCTAAAGCTGAAACTTTTGATAGTTTCATGGCTGAAAGGCTAACTCAAGTAAATGTTATATTTTGTTTCTAACGTCACTGGCTTAGTTTAAGCAGCTCAGATACAAGGAGAGCTGTTGTAATAATAGAAAAATGAAAAACAAACAAGAAACTGCATCCGTTTTTGGTACCAAAAATATATCACAGCATTTAACACATTGGGTACAGCAGTTTTGTTACTCAGGTAAAAATATAGTTTGTTTTTTTGTATCAAAAATAGGAGGTTCAAAAACAAAATAGTTTTAGGAATAAAAAAATCCAATCTTCTATGCTTATCTACGTAATGCAGCTTTTAAATGACTATTAAATTTTGAAAAACACATAAATAATTGGGAAAACATAAATAATTGGGAAAAGTGTAATTTGAAAAAAAAAAAGATTTCCTAAAATAACAGCTTTTTAGAATTTCAATCTATCTCAAAAAAGAAGATTTATGTTATTTTTCAAAGGCTCGGTCGTTTTTAAAATGATGCTTATTTGCGAATAATAAGTACTGTAAGTTAGCAATAATTGCTCTTTGCTGATTGGTCAAGTTTAGCCTATTTATAACCAGCGCTCCCTATGTTTGTTCTGAAAATGGCACGAAGCGTCATGTCGAGAAAAGCCACAGTTTTGGGAAAATGAAAGGTGTTTGTGGTCTAAATGTTTAATATTTAAAAGCTTTTTCCAATGCCGCATTATTTAGGTTCATAAAAATTTGCAAAAACTGAGAATAAGTAAGTGATTTTGATTATCTTCATCTACGTAGAAAAATATCGCTAAATTGACAAATTATTTCACAATTTTTATAACTTTTGTTCTAATTAACATAATTTAATAAGCTTTCTCTCTCTCTCTCTGTATATGTATATATATACAGGGTTATTCATAATTCCCTCCGGGCAGGAACTGGACTATCGCATTGATGTATGCCGTGTGACCAAGGGTTCACACATAGAACACCTGTAATGCATGTAAGTAAAACTAGAAGAGTTTCGGAATAATTTCATATGTTTCTTTTTTTTATATTCGTCTTCTTTTTTTTACTATAAGGCTTCGAAGCCCCGGAGGGAATTATGAATAACCCTGTACATATATATATATATATATATATAGATAATATGTTAATAATATATGGTCAAAAATATCTGTGAAAAATTTGCATTAGAAAAATCATTTTTAAGAAATGTCTAATTTAGTAAACAAATTGTTATCTTAAAAAACTACTTTTTAAAAGTAATGTAGAAGTTTTGGAACATATTATTAATTTTTTCTTCTTTTTTTTGCTCCACTGAAAACAAGAAACGCACCCTCTGTATTAAATTCGCTTGGTTTTGCCAAACAGTGCTGGTATTGGCAAGTGATATTAGAAACAACAATAAAATTTTTTTATTCTAATTTCTGAATTTTTTGATTTACTCTTTTAAAATGCAAATTCTTAAGTCTCCAATTAAGGAGAAAAATTATAATTGACGCAATTTTTTATATAGCAAACAGTACTCTTTGTTTGCAGTATGAATAAAACTTGGTGGTGAATTCAAGGTAAAAGAACTATACTTTTTGAAAATTTATAACTTAATAATTTCTTCGATGTCAGCAAAATAACGTTTATATAACTTTCTTTTTTTTAACGTAAAGCACCATCCTTAGCTCGACTCACAGTAAATTCTCTTGTTAGATTTAAACAATGTAAGGTAATATTTAGCTAAGGAAAAATATGTGTAGTATTCTACATTGAAAGGAACTCCTAATTTGGTCATTTACATCTAATAACAATTAAATTGCATCCTCTGCATTTGAATTGATAATCAGAAGTTTGAAAAAGCACCCAGACAAAAGAATCTTACACTTTTCACTTATACTTATCTCATGTGGCATTGGGTTTCCTTTAATGTAACGGAGATTAAAACCTGATTCAGAAAAACGTCTTTCTGTCTCTTTAAGCATACACTTGTTTATTCATACTTAAATCGATTTCACTAGGAGAAAAGGATTTGTGACACTTGGTTAGATGAATTTCTTATTACGAAACTGTTATTATTTATTTGTAAAATGTTGTAGATAGAAAGTATATCAAAGTAAGAGTCATAAACTCCCTTAAGCAATCGAAATAGACTTTTAGATAAAGGCATGGGGTTGAAATTACGATAATTTAAAACGTTCTGTCTGCCACTGTTCTGGTTTCAATGAAAAAATTACGATATTTTTGAAAGGTAACACCTGTTTTTTTATCGAACTGTGATCTTCAGAGTTAAAAATAAAATGGTATTGGAATACTTACTTTAATTTTATCTATTTATGAATGTTTTATTTTATTTTATTATTTTTTTTTCAAATAAGAGATGTTGAGACGCCTTGGCTCAGGCGATAGAGTTTTCGCCTTCCAGTGCGGTTCGAATCCCAGCGATGGCTTGTCGATACGAATTCCGCACCCAGCTCGCACCAACAGCAGTGCTGACGTTAAATATCTTCAATGGCAGACGGATCATGGGATAGAGTCCCCATGACGCCAGGCTAACCATGGGTGGTTTTCCACTTCATGTAACGTAAATTTGGATGATTTCCATCGCAAAGTCCTGCACGAAGGCTAGTTTCTCCCACCGCTTAATCCAGGAGTTCCCCTGTCTTTTAGATTAGATTCAAAAGTACAAGGCTACAAAGTGAACATTGATAGTCGTATAAACTCAGTTTTGGGTCAGCTGTTCAATGCCGGTTATAAAATACATATATCCTTTTATATAAATTAAGTACTTACTTTCGTTCGATCTATTTATGGTTCTTTTTTTTTTCAAATAAGTGAAGTTGGGGATGGGATAGCCTGGTTGGTAGGGCACTTGGCCCATGTCCAAGAGTTCGCGGGTTTGATCCCTGCCGACCGAAGACTCCCCGTATAGTAAATGGTGACTGATGCACGTTAAATCTGTCGAGTCACAAAGTCCTCCATGTTCCCATAACATATCAATACCTCTGGCGTTACTGATCCAGGAGTTTCCTTGTCTTTTGGATTTGTTTCTAAAATTACAAGGCTACGGAGTTGATCATTAGTAGTCGTAAACCCAAAATTGGGTCGTAAGCCCAAAATTGTTCAACGACGGTTATAAAATAAGAGAAGTTGAGCCTCGATGGCTCAGGGGATAGAGCGTCGCCTTCCAATGAGGCGAACCGGGTTTGAATCCCAGTCGATATGAATTCCGCATCCGGTTTGCACCGACCACAATGCTGACGTGTAATATGCTCAGTGGAAGACGGATCATGGGTTAGAGTCCCCTTGCCTGGAGGCTAACCGTGGGAGGTTCTCGTGGTCTTCCTCTCCATCTAACGCAAATGCGGGTTAGCTCCATCTAAAAAGTCCTCCACGAAGACACATTTCACCCAATACTCGATCCAGGAGTTCCCTTGTCTTCTAGATTGGGTTCAAAATTACAAGGATACGGAGTTGAAGATTAGTAGTAGTAAACGCATAAAATTGGGTTGTCTGTTTAACGACGGCAATAAAATATAAAATAAGAAAAGTTTAGACGTGGTGTCTCAGGGAGAAGATCGTTTGTCTTCCAATGAGGTGAACCGGGTTCGAATCCCAGCAATGGCTCGTCGATACGAATTCCGTACCCGGCTCTCACCGACCACAGTGCTGACGTCTGAACGGATTACTGGTTAGGCTAAATATGGGAGGTTTTCGTGGTTTTCCTCATCTTATAACGCAAATGCGGGTCAATTTCAGCAAAAAGTCTGCCAAGAAGTCAAATTTCTCCCAATACTTGTTCCAAGAGTTTCCTTGTCTTTTGGATAAGCTACAAAATTGCAAGGCTATGGAGTTGAACATTAATAGTCGTAAACCCGAAAATTGAGTCGGCTTTCCATCAGCGGTTATAGAATAAGAAATGTTGTAATATACTTCAAAGTATCCATTTATATCACATTTCATGCTTTTACAACAAATACTTTGTATCCAATAACGGTTTCTGCTGAAACATAAATTTAATATTCAAGCATAAATATAATATTCATGAATCATAAATGTAATATTTCCCTATAAAGAGAGCACTTCAATAACTGTTTTCATTCTTTCCTTTCTAATTTGTCCCTATTTGAATAGTTTCGGGAAAGAAAAAAACACTTCATTGATATTCAGTAATCTATTGTAATGTATGTTAAGTATTTCAATATTTTCTATTATCTTAAGAATAATAGTAAAATGGATGACTACTCAATGTTGTTTCTATAATGGTTTGCTGAGTTGCAAAGATGTTGTTATTTTTCTCTTTTTTCCAATCAACATTTATTTGATTAATGATTCACTCACTCTTTCATAGAAAATCCAGAAGATTTAATGAAACAAATAAAGTTCGAAAAGAAATAAAATATTCCTTCGCTTTTGCTGCCTGAAAAGCTTAGGTATTTATTATAATCAAAATTTATTTTCATCTCAGTTTAGGAAAGTACATCATTTCTCATCGTTTATTTATAGAGCTCTAGCTTATAAATTTAAATATTTTTCAAGCTCACATTTATCAAAAGAAAAGAAATTTTTAAAAAAAAAATCGTTCCTTTTATAATATTTTAAATATATTAATTGAACCCATGGCAATAAAGGAAAACAGTATTTATATAATTAATTTCGATATAAAATATCCACTAACTGAGTTATTAATTATTTACAATGTATTGATTGATTACTGTTGGAATCGCTAGAGTATATTTCTGTAAAAACTGTCATTTTTTTCATATTAATTAAATTAATTGTGTTCAGATTTTAATGCAAAGATTTCTTTATTAATAATAATCTTATACTTTGCTGCAAATAATATAAAAGATTTACTATACAGTGAACTGAAAATAAAGTGAAATAAGAGAAAATAATTTGAGGTAGAAAACTGTTGGAAGTAAACGAGTTTTTCAGTCATTACCGTGATTCGAACTTGGGACCCCTATCACAGATGGAGGCACCCATCCCATTATTGGAATGTTTTTCGAAACTAATAAATGACGATGAATATGAATAAAACGATGAAAAACTAATATGACATATAAACATCTACTAAAAATATCTATAAACATCTACTAAAAATCATCTAATTTAGTACGTAATTTGAAAAGTACTGTAAAAATATCATAATATTTTTGCTGTTGAAATAAAAATATTTTTTTGCTGTTTACTTTCATGAGGTCACAACTATGCATTTCATTGTCTTTTCATAACAAATAAAAAAATGGATTTGAGTGCTATTATTTTTATATAAAACGTCTTTTACCTAGCTCATCAATAACGGCTGTCGTTTTATAATTTTAAAATATGCACTAAGATTATATTTAAAATTTTTAGTTTAAAGAAGATTAAAATTTAAAAGAAAAACTTTCGCAACTTACAAAATATTTTCTTAAAATAGTTTGTTATCTGAAAAGGTTTTTGATTCGTTTTATTATATTGAAACTGCATTAGTTATATATTTTTTTACTATTTATAATTGAAAAAAAAATTTTTTTTGTCTTTTTTGAACAAATAATTCTAGAAATTGGCGAATTCAATTCAGTAGAACTCAGTTATTGATTAGAATTTTAAAGTATTGAATTTATTTTTTCTAAGACAAAGTTTCGAGAACTATGCAAATTTTATTAATAAGTTTAATATGTTTTTGAAGCAAATTTCAATAAAAAAAATTCCCAACCCAGTGGTATTTAAAGTTATACAATATATTTATCTTTCCATGTGAACAAAAAGGGTATATGAAGTTAAAAAACATTCCAGAATATTTTAAGTGAAAACATTTTTAATTTCATGATGTGAATATGCAATATCTGTTTTGTATGCTGCACTGCAAACTAAGCGCTAAATATACGCTTTTAAATATTTAAAAAAAAAACTGCATTTAGTGAATGATGTATTTCTATGGTATTGATTTGTTTCAGAAATAAATATTTCTAAAACAAATGATAATTATATAGTCACATTGCATTTAATTCTAAAATATATTTGTAGGAATATTTGTAGCAATATTTTGTTTGGAAACATTTGTGTAAAACATATTAGCTGAAAATACGTATTTTTATTGAAGAAAAGAGGGGTATTTTTAGTTTTGCATGTGTTTTTTTATAAAAAAAAGTCATGCACATGATATAAATCTCGAAATTCCCAATTTAGTTATTTAGATATACGGCAAAAAATATCTGGTATAACTACTGTACTGTACAAGAAAGATATTTCTGGTACATTCAAAAATAACTTTGATCATATTACAGTAAAATGCCCTGGCAGTCAGGGAGCTGGTACTTTTTGTCGTCCAGTTCATTTTTACCGAAACATGTTAAGGAAAAATCTGATATACAGTAATTTTTATAGTAATGATTAACATTTAAAATCTCTCTAATTAAATATATACTACTGTAAAAATTACAGTTTAATATTTTTTGAAAAAATGGTAAAATTTTATTTTAAAAAATTTTATCATTTTATTATATTAATAAATTTTACATATTTCATTTCGAACACATTTTATTGTAAAAAACGATTTCACGAATAATGTGCTTGTACTTTATAACGTAATTTAATCAGAAATTTTTTACAGCATAAAAAAAGCCATAATTCTGGTAATAAAATCAAAGCATGCAGTATTATTACTGTATCCATTCAGAGTTAGAGTTCACTTTAGAGTTGCGAATAATATTCGTTCATACTTTTGTTTCTATTGTTAATGAACAAACTAAAGAAATACTTCAACATTTCAAGCAGTTTAACAATAATATGAAAAACTAATTCTGTGTAAAGAAAATACTAATGTTCAAAAATTCAGAATAGATTAAACTTGGTCAGCATTTTAATAAATCCTAAACTGTATTTATAGTTCACACTGCGAAATTTAATGGACAAATATTTATAATTAACATTTTCCTAATAACAGGAAAACACCTATTAATTTTAAAGAAAGTTTCCTAAGGGAATCTACTTTAACTAGTTTGTTAGTTTCATTAAGAAAGAGCGAAATTCGCTCGAAACCTTTATAAAAGTATAATTATAATTCCAGCTATTGTTTTGTTAGTGAGTTCACCGGTTCCTTTAAGTGGTAAATAAACATTACCCGTGAAAAGAGATTTAGAAATAAATTAATTTACGGTTTGTTCAATTTATCAGCAGATTCTATCCAAACTTGCTCGAAACATTGGTTTGAGCTGTAGAAGGATATTGGAAAATACTTGACACATAAATATTTATTCCATTTTCTATAAATACGAATTTGAACATTTTTATCAGTAATTTTTGTTTTATTATAGATGGCAATAAGAAATACTTCTTTTAATATAGACAGCAAACGCATCTTGAGACATACAGGTTGTTTTGTAAACACCACTCGATAGGGTGTTTCGTAAAGGCCGTCCTTAATATTTATTTTCAGAATTCTTGTCAAAAATGACAATAATAAAGTGTGCATATCGAGGGTAGCTAATCAATGTTTTAGCGAGGAATAAACTATAGAAATCTGAAGAATCATTCTTGAGGAAGACTGGCGAGCAAAATATTAAAACCCATTTGCTTGCCGGTCGAAGAATGAATGTGTTATATTTCAGCTCCTATCTATTTCAACCGATAATCAAGCAGTTTTAAGTTGTTTTCATTCTCTCTTTCCTAAATAGTGATTAGTCAGATTTCAAAAGCAATTTTGTTTCTTCCTAGATTAAAACTTGTGCATGCCATATTTGGTAAGGATTTGAATATATGTATCAAGGGTGGTTGTTATGGAACATCCTGCGTGTTTTAGGACAAAAATTAAAAGGGGAGAAAAATTAGGGCCGCAAATCAATATTTAAGAGAGAAAATCTAAAGTGTCCTCTGACAAATCAAAACTGTGGTTGATAAAAATGGAAAATGTGTATCGTTCAAGCATTTGGATGTTTCAAATTTAGATAAAAGTTAACTTATCCTAGAAACTAACTGCCACTTTTCAAATTTCAGAAAAATGCACAAATCACGTTATATTACCATTATTATCTTTATTATAAAAGTATTTATATCAATCAGATGATGAGAATAAAGGGCCATGGACTTTATCAAGTTATTAGCGTTTTGCGCTGGATCAAAATTTATATCTTTATTATAAAAGTATCTGTATCAATCAGATGATGAGAATAAAGGGCCACGAACTTTATCAAGTTATGAGCGGTTTGTGCTGGATCAAAATTTATATCTTTATTATAAAAGTATCTGTATCAATCAGATGATGAGAATAAAGGGCCACGGACTTCATCAAGTCATGAGCGTTTTGTGAGGCAAAGTTTTCCACCTCTATCTCATTAGTTTTTGAAACAGAACAACTGAATATTTTACCAATAATAGAGCATATTAAAATACATGCAATATAATACAGTTTATTATGTATAATAGAACATATTATTCTATGCATAATAGAATAAATAATAATAAATGTATTAGATTATGTTAAAATTCGGCTAGTTTTGGTAAATATAAACTGTAAAAGTTCTCGATCAAATTACGTTAAAAAAAGTACCGATCAAAAGAAAATCTGATATTCCATAATTTTTACTGTAATAATTACCATAAAATCCCTAAATCACTCTAATTAAAAATATATTCTTGTGATATTTGCTGTATAATATTTTACGGCAAATTTGGATTATAAGGTAAAAGGAATTTTACGGTTAAATTGGTACTTTATGCCGTCATTAAAGTTTTACAGTGAAGAAGATTTATTCCTTTTAACCTAAATATTTTTATAGTGTGAGTTGAATAGCATGCAAGGAAAAATATTCATCAAGAACTGAACTATACTAATCGCGGTTTTCAAACCGCGGTTGTAATTTCGTTAAATTTTTTTTCCCTTACCGATTAAATTGATTTTTAATAATTGCATTGAATTATAATATTTTCTATATTATAATACTGGTGATTCCAGTAAAGTACTGAATTGTTCCATTATTTTGTAGTATTACAAGCAATAAATACGTGCAGTTGTGGTACTGTTTGATTGCTTTACGTGTTCTTTATGTTTCTTGAGTAACACTTCCTTGTGGGTATACATACATAAGTATCATTGTTATAAATAAAAACGTCATCTATTTTTCTAAAGTTCAGTCTATTTTTCTTGCATTTTCTTGCGAAATACTTATATTGGGATAGACATTTTATACCATGCAGCTTAAAATAGTACTTACGATAAACTTATCTAAATTAGTATTAGCACTCGCATGTACTCAATGTATGTTTTTATTAACTTTAAATATTAATATTTTGTACTAACGAAAACCTAAATAAAATGTCTTTAATTTACTCGAAAAATATAACTTCGAAAACTAGCAACTGAGCTTACTCTTCGTAGATTAAAAGCAACGATGTCAGAAAAATTTTGGTAAATTTTCGTGTCCATTTAACTCCGAAATAATTTCCTTCCCGAAAGTGAGTTGCACCAGATATAGTTAATCGGATGAAGATTGATATACTTACTAATTGAATTAACTGAATTCACTACGAGCGCCGTACGTTATCGTGATTTAAGCTACTTTAAATGGGATGTGGTGGTTAGTGTTTCTTGTTATATAAATGTACTTTCTGAAATTGCGGCATAATATAGAGGTACTCTTTTCATAAGCAACATGGGGATTAAATATGAATACTCACATGTACTAATTGTGAGTTTTTTTATTAATTTTTAAATATTGCGTTACATTAATATAATTCTTATTATTAATTTAAATATTGTCTATTTTGTGCTAATGGAGACTCAGATAAAATTTCTTTCATTTACTTGAAAGTATATATTACTCAAAACATAATATTTTTCGAAAACTTGCAACCATAAACAGAGGGTACTCTTACATAGATTGAAGGCAATGACGGCAGAAAAACTTCGGTAAATTTTCGAGTTCATTTAACGCCGAAATAATTTCCTTCCCGAAAGTGAGTTGCACCAGATATCGGATGAAGATAGATATACTTACTAATTGAATTAACAGAATTTACTACGAGCGCCGTACTTTATGGCGATTTAAGCTACTTTGAATGGGATGTGACGGTTAGTGTTTCGTGATGTATAAATGTACCTTCTGAAATTGCGTCGGGATATAGATTTTATCTTTTCATAAATATCACGGGGATGAAATTTGGGGATTAACACCAGTAAATATATAGTACGAACCAAAATAGTTAAATTCTTTTTAGATATAAATTCTCATCATGCCAATATGAAAGGTAATGGAGTATTTTGTTAAAATCATTATTATTTGGAATTTGAGTGCTGATGTAACGCTGTTTAGTTTAGTAAAATTTTATAAACGTGAAAATATATAATGTGACAAATATAGATGTTGTTTAAAACATTTAATGGTTAAAACATAATATCACCATCTTAAACAATGTATAGAATTTTTTTATTTAATTATAATTAATTTTTCAGTTTTTTTACTCAAAAGTAATGTATGTTTAGTCAAAGAATTGTTTATGTAGCTGTTATCTTGAAATTTAAATATTTATAAAAACAAACCGAATACACTAATTATGTCACTATCCACTTTATAATTTACTGCTTAGTTTATAAAGTACTTTGCAATTCTCCCCTATTATTACTTATGAAAAATTTAGAGTTTATTTTCAAAAGAGGTATTTTTATGAACTAGATGACATAGATAACAAAACAAATAATCAAAAGTATTTCGATTAATTAATGTTATATCTATTTAAAAAACATTTATAAATTTTTGTGGTATATGATATAAAAGGTAAATGATTGAAACTGAAATAAGGAATGAAGATTACTGATAACATAAAATATATAAATTTCTGTGTTAATCTTTTTGATTTTCTTTTATTTCTGTCTCAATTATTTTATACATCAGAAATTTAAGCAAACTTAAACGGTTTTCTATTAAATCATGTTCCGAGGCAGATTCATATATGTTTCAGCATGAAACTATGAAAGATAATTTGGAAAAAAAAACTTTCTTTATTTAGAAAGTTTATTTTTAAATAAAATTTAGTGTCCTTCTAATAACCAAATGAAGCAAAACATATTTAATAGTACTTTATTTCTATTCTTATGAACTATACTGCAAAAAATTTCATATTAAATTGTTTTAAAAATCATTCATGGTCTTTACTTTTCGGTACTTTATACCGTAAAATTTATTTTTACCGGTACATATTGGGGAACAAAAGAAAATCTGCTATACCGTAATTTTACTAATTGTAATTACTTTTCTGAATTCGTCTAATTAAATAAACAATGCTGAAAAAATTACTGTATAATATTTTCCGGTGAAATGGATTTTATGGATGATGCACCCAAAGTGCGAGTACTTTATACCATAATTTGATCCAATACATATAAATTCACTTTTGATCACAGAGTAATTAAATGTTTTTTTTTTTAAAAAATTGATGTGGTATTTTTTGCAAGAATCAATAAATAACAACAGCGCAATATCATGTAATTTGTCAATATACAATAAAATATCAGTAAAGGTCATAAAAAAGGTTCACTTTTTCGGAAAAAGTACTGAAAATATCAACTAAAAGTTCTTACTTTATTTGAGCGACACAAAAGTATATTTTAAAGCAGTGGAAGCAAAATATTTGCAAGATCACTGGTTTTCTTTTGAATGGGTAGAATTTATGATGTTGATAAAACGACTTCAATTTAAGTTTCTCGATTCAAGGAATACATATAGATCATAACACTTTTTCTTTTTTCGTATGTCGTGTGTGACAGATTTTCGAATTCCTAGCCTGTAGTCCTTTCTCAGCTGTTTAAACAACTTATGTAAACTTTGACGTCGAATTTGTAACTATAATTTTTCTTTCGCCATATGATTCCTTGAATTAAAGGAATCACCTCATATTTCAATTTTTACTGCAATCTTGTGTCACAGTTTACCAAAACTCTTAATATTATCATCAACAATAGTTTTTAATAATTGAAAATTAGTTTTATTATAGAACATGAATTAGAATTACTTTTTATTTTGAAACTGATAACAAGCAATGATTTTGAGTTAGAAACAAATGATTTTGAGTGCGAATTGATTTCAGTAGATAAAAGGTATGATGTGTTGGTTATTTCTTGTCAGTAGGACGGTAGCACATCTGACTGATAAGTATGCTGGTGTTACAGTTTCGAATCCATACGTTGTCAAATGATCTCAAGGTATGTTCTGGTAAATCTGTCATTAAGAATTATTTTGTACTATTAGAAGCAAATTAACTATCAGGTATGCTGGGTAAGACAATGGTAAAATTTATTGTATTTCTAGCTATATGGAAATACCGAAAAGCTCTGCAATTTTTACCAAAGCGCTTTTGTAATGATTCAGGTAAAATCATAAATAAAATTTGGTCGTATAAATTGCGATAAAATTTGGTTAAATATTAAAAAATACGGTAATTTTTTCATTAGAACATTGCATAAAATCCATCTATTTGATTAAATTTACTTACTAAGTGTTAAATTTACTTACTTGATTAAATATGTACTAAATATGTGGTGATAAGAACTATAATTTTGAAAACCAGAATTTCCGGTAAACCGATACCATATTAAATCGATACCGGATGAAAAATTACCAAATGAATGGTTTAAATACCGTATATTTAGGTTTTCATAACCGGAATTACTTTTTTTGTTTTGTTTGGTTGTTTATCAAAAATGTCATAAGTTCGGAAATTTTAGCAAAAGTTTTTTTTATCCCTGTGTTTCATTTTTTTTAAATTTTCCAAAAATAAAAATAATTTAAGTATACTTAATAGAAATTAATAATATTTTCTCCAATAATAAATCAATTTAACTTTACGTTGAGAATAGAAAAATAGATATCCATAAATATAATCTCTTTGACGAATAAAGTAATTTCTTGAATAAATCACTAACATAAAGCTTTCATTTCTTGAATAAATCACTAATATAAAATCCTTCTCCAGCTCTGGATCAAAATATAAAGATTTGTTTTAATGATTTATATATTTGCTACAGTTTATACATACAAGTTGTAGAGCAATATTAAAAAAGTAAAACATTAATAAAGCATTTTTTTAAATTAAATAAAAACCTCTTAACAAATCACTTTTATTTTTTCATATACTGATGTATCAATGATAAGAAAGTTAGCTTTGAATTTTCAAAGATAACTCAACTTGTAATCGCTCATTATTTCAGTATATTTTAGTTTAAAATGTTCATATTTTAACAAGAAACAGAGATAGTTAAAAGAATTTATAAATAATCAATGTTTTCATGTTATGATTTTTTTTAAAAAAATTTACAAGAAAACAGGCATACACCGAAAAACTTCTTTCATTTTTAAAAGAGTAAAACACATGTCAGGGAATCTAGTGTTAAACAAACTCGTTTAAGTGTAAAATATTGTGTTACATTTCCACTTCATTGATCGCCAATTTTTCGCAACTTTAGGTTTTCGCTTTATTAAGAAGTAAGTCAGTGAAAATGATAGATAAATCAATACGTGCCCTGATGAGTGTGTAACGTAACTTAATAAACAATTCTTTCCTTTCGTAGATTCAAAATTATAAAGACTCATCAACATTAAAAAATAATAAAATAGAATCTACTTTATTGTCAATATTGTAATGTTGTTCATAACACATTTGCTCTCTCTATAAATATTTATCAATATTATTTGTGCATTATTATTGCTTCCTTTTTTATCTTTAGCATTATTTTTAACTTCATATTGGATTTAATGTTAATTCATATTCTTTTCTCTATGCGAGCTATAAGCTGAACTTTTTATTTGGATATCATCTAGGCGTCAGCTTTTTCCCTACCAGAAAATTCTAGAGTTAAACAAATAATCCTGTTTAAAGATTTCCCAGTGGTTTATTTTTTTCAACTAAACTTTTTTAAGTTGTCACTACAAATATGCATCCTACATGGAATAGATAAAAATATAGAGATAATAATATAGTCTTAATCGCATAATGGTTTTTAAATTATTAAGAAAATACATAATATAATTTGATTTTTTGTTTTGAAATATGTACGAGTTTTTAACACAATAAGAATCTTGATAGTTCGTTAAAAATAATTCTGTAACTGAATATGCCTTTTTGTGATTTGAACATAACTTCTGACGAAGTTGATTTAGTTTATGCATTTCCTTTCGTTGCGCATGTTAATTGTTGGATTTTAGAAAATTCATGCGAAAGTGAACTTTTATTTGCTTACATCGTGAAATTTTAAAGTACACTTTTTTGGAGGCAGATGGCACTGTTATATAAAATGAACGAGGTTATCTGGACCTATTTTGAGACTAACTGGTTGAAATTTAATAGTCCTTTAGTTCACGTCAATATTAGGAATACATTTGATCATTCGTAACACGGATATTTAATTAATATTTATTTTTAGTCAATGGAAATTTGAAACATTTTGAGTTATATTTTTAATTATTGTTTTTTTTTCTGAATTCTTAAAATAAGCGACATATCAAATATAATTGCGTTCCTTTACTATGCCTATTATTTTAAAATCAGATCTATTTTCAAAATTTTATTGAGTTCTCTTCTTTTTGCTAACAATATTTATTACGTACAATTTCAGCTGAAAACAAAAGTTTAATTTAGCATTGTATTTATAAGTTTAATTTAGCATTATATATTACATAACCGTATAGTGATAGCCGTTTAACAGTTTTATTTAAATCAAACAAAATCATCGTTAACACTGTTGTCTTTTCCTAATGTTTAACTCATTAGAATGACCGTGTAAACCGTTCTCTTCGTAAATTGGACGATACGACGCACGAAGAAAACAAGTTTAAGAACTCCAATTATGCAAATCACTCAATTTAAGTAGTCACGTGGGACATTGTTTTCACTCTCAATTATTCAACAAATTGAAGAAAACTGAAGGAAAGGCTATTAAAGTAGAATAAATGACACATAAATTGTAATTTAGTTTAAAAGAATGACAGGTTTAACATTTCACTGAAACTAGTTAAATCTAATGTGGCTCATGCCATTAATGTTTTTTTCTTTCAAATTGATTAGTTAAGTTTAACCGTACTATAAATTTCAACCACAGCAAGTGTTGTTAAGTTTATTTTCGTACATAATGCGTCAAACAAAGCAATAAACAGTAGAATTATCAATAATTCTGTATTTAAAAAAATAATATTTCATGCATGGTATGTGTTATTAACAACTTAAGTCTTCCTATGCTGCATAGGAGTTTAGAATAAGAATACTTTTTGAAAAATTCCAGATAAATTTAAGGTGAAAAGTACTTTTACCGTAATTTTTACAGTAATGTTTGCAGTAAAATTACTGAAACACTGTAATCAAATAAATATTGCTGTAAAAATTACGGTATAAAATTTTACAATAAAATAAATTTTGCACTAAAATGGGTTTTACGCATGCTGCACTCAGGGTGCCAGTACTTTTTACCTTAATTTAATCCCGTACTTTTTACCTTAATTACAGAATAAAGCAAACAACTTTAAGGTACCATTCTTTTAACTTTTATGACTTTTGTAACAACGTAGAAAAATAAAAATCAAGAAAAAAAAAATTTCATGTAAAACTTGTCAACAAAATAAAGGAAATTCAGCAAATCATAAAAAAATTATTTTTTAAAATTGTGTTTAAATTTTATTTTAATTAAATGTGGTCTTCTTATTTAAGCAAATGTATTGACAGTTTTCTAAACTACTATCTCAGAAAAAAAAGTTAGATAATGAGCCATAATATCACTATCTTGTACCATAATAATATTGCTTACGTTTGTTAGGACCTAATAAGTCGTTAAATTTAACATTTCTTTTGCTCATAATTAACCATAGTATCACGTATTGAAGTTTAAAAAGAATTAACTTTAATGATAATATGTTAAAACTTATAATGGCTGCAGTATATTTACTTTATTTCGTGGGAAGACATTGCACGATTTACACGCATAAATATAATTTTGTACTACTACAAGTTTTTAAAGAACCAAAAAGTTCTTTATACGAAATTTTTCAGTTGAATTAGTTAAGAATATAAATTATAATAAATATAATTGTTTTGACCTTACTAAATAAACAATAATTGGACTTTAAGAAAGTTATAATTTGGTTAAGAAATATTTAGATTACTAACTCAATCCTTAATGTTGCTTATCTAGCTGCAACAAAACAAAAACAAACTAAAGAAATTCTTTCTCTCCGAAAGAAAAATGTATCACCTCTGAATCTCAAATGCTTCACAGTTGTTTTGTTTTACGAGTAACCAATAAAAACCGCGCAAATGCTCTGCTCAGTCATTTCTGCGATTAAAAATCTACATAAATGCAAATGCAATAAAACATAAACTAAAAAAACTGACAGGTTTTCTGAAGAGCGGGAAAATAGGGTAGCTCTGACACAAAGAAATGGTTGTTTTAGCGAACGCGTTTAAACCCCTAAAGCCTCAACCATTTCGAGCAGCAGAATGAGGAGCTTCAATATAATAAATTACCAGACTGAGTTTGGTGATAAAACTTTACATTTTCTACTGTTTCAGTGACGTAAAATCTTGAAGATGCGTATCCATTATTTATGTAGAAGAGAATATTCGAGTGGCATTCTTTTCAGAAGACCCTTTCTGCTCTTTTTCTTTGTCCTCATCTCCGCATCGTGCGTATTATTTTCATCCAAAGAATGGTATTTTATAAGTCTTAGTAAATACATCTGAGATTTCAAAACAAAGGATTGAATCTAGGATAGTGATCAAAATTTTACCCTAAAGAGTTGAACGTATTAGAAAGATGAAATATATACATAATAAAACTTTTAAAAAGTATGGTATATTAGCAATGTTTCTTACTAATGTAGTTTTATCGTTCGGAGTTAAACGTCTTACAGAGATTAAATAGGTATAATCAAATTGTAAAAAAGGAAGATATATTTGCAACGCGGTTTGTTAATAGAATTCTACCGGGTCGAGTTAATTGTATTACAAAAATTAAATAGGTATAATCAAAATTACAAAAAAGGAAGGTAAATTTTTGCGACATGCTTTATTAACGTAATTTTACCTTTTAAAGTTAAATGTATTTCGTTCATATGGTAATATGTTCAATCACATTAATTAAAAAAGGTAAAAGGTAAAACGGGAAGGTCTACAGCTGATTTAACTCATTAAGTTGACAACTTCTTAGTTGCTAAAGGCTCTTAACCTATCATTGTGAAGAACTGGGGTTCGATCCTTAATAACGACTTAATGACCATCCAGTTTCAGATCGATTTGCACCAATCTGTCTAGAAAATAAAAGCGGCTTGTTCACAATGCTGACTCTAATTTCCACAATCATAACGTTGGTCACGGCATTAGGTA
The DNA here is from genome assembly GCF_043381705.1 of Parasteatoda tepidariorum. Taxonomy (NCBI): domain Eukaryota; kingdom Metazoa; phylum Arthropoda; class Arachnida; order Araneae; family Theridiidae; genus Parasteatoda; species Parasteatoda tepidariorum. The sequence continues at coordinate 51,141,946 of NC_092215.1, read as the reverse complement.
GACTTAATCTCCATGACTCCCCTGAACAGCAGCAATTTTTTGGGGAAAGCTTTATTTTTATTTTAACCTATATTATTGTTTCTTTTGCATCGAGCGCATTATAAAAATTAACTAAAAAATGAGGACATATTTGAAACTAGTTTTAATTATGTTTTTACCGCAAAGAGAATGATTATATTATAAATATGAAATATATCAAAGCAAAGTTTAAAAAAAAAATTAATGTATATTTACCACTTTTTTTGTTGTAATTTTCTATTTTCTAATGTAATTTGTATTAGTAACTGTAAACGAAATTACTACCGACGTAATGTAACTAATTTTGCTAATGTAACTAGTTTTACTGAGATTACTAGTTTTAATGACGTGAAATATGGTTTGTTCCTGATGTAATCTATGTAAGAGAAGTAAAAAGTTAAAATTAAAATTTTTTTAATGATGAGTGATTTGTGAGCCGATAAAATAAATATTTTACAATACAGGATTTATAAAATTTATTTTATTGATTATATTAACTATTTTAATATAAATAAGTTTGATAAGTCCTGTTGTTCGTCTGCAAATTAAAAGCAATATTTTTCCAGAAAATGTTTTGCATGGTTTTCTTTTATGAGTGATACTTTTTATAGTGATTTTAAAACATGAATTTATGACATTATAGTTTGTCTAAGACAAGAATCACAATTGAACATGCAAACATTTCCTGGCGCGTATAAAAACACACAAAAAGGAAAATTTCAAGTGGTTTTATACTCCGGCAGTTTTCATTTTCAAGAGTTTTGGAAGTATATAAGTTTGAAAAATGAAGCATTTATCTGCCAAATCATTTTAAAATGGGAAATTGTTTAAACGGATATTTAACTTTGTCCTTTTTATGTGAAGCAACCTCAGTTATATTTTATTTACAATTTAAAGCTTTAGATAGTCTGCTATTTATGCAAAAATCAATTTTTATCGGAGAATTTACCTCAGAATTTGCGACCTTATAGTTTGTCTAAGGCAAGAATCACAATTGAATAGGTAAACATTTTCTCGGACATATTAAAGCACAAAAATATACACATTTTCAGCAGTTGTATACTCCGACAGTTTTCATTTTCAAGAGTTTTGGAAATATATAAGTTTGAAAAATGAAGCATTTATGTGCCAAAATTATTTTAAAATGGGAAATTGTTTAAACGGATATTTAACTTAGTCTTTTTTATGTGAAGCAACCTCAGTAGTATTTTATTTACAATTTGAAACTTTAGATAGTTTGATATTTATGTAACAATCCATTTTTATCGGAGAATTTAACCTCAGAATTTACAACCTTATAGTTTAACTAAGACAAGAATCACAATTGAGTAGGTAAATATTTCCTCGGACATATTAAAGCACAGAAATATACACATTTCAAGTGGTTTTATAATCCGGCAGTTTTCATTGGATTTTTTGGAAATATATAAGTTTGAAAAATGAAGCATTTATGTGCCAAATCATTTTAAAATGGGAAATTGCTTAAACGGATATTTAACTTAGTTTTTTTTTATGTGAACCAACCTCAATAACATTTTATTTACAATTCAAAGCTTTAGATAGTTTGCTGTTTATAGCAAAATCCATTTTTACCAGTACATGTTACGGAATAAAAAATATCATATACCGTAATTTTTACAGTCATAATTACCGTAAAATCTCAGAATCTCTCTAGTTAAAAAATATTACTGTGAAAATTAAGGTATATAAGTAAGATTTTACAGTAAAATGAATGAGGCACCCAAAATACTGGTACTTTATATCCTTATTTGATCCAGAATTTTTTACAGGGCATAAATTCTCAAAACAGATTTTTTGTAAAGAAAGAATAAAACACTTTTCTCATTCAATAATTTTTGAAAAAACAGGTGAATTTTAAGTCTTTCAATTTTTTTTAAAATTTATTTACTTATTTTTTTGGAATGCTATGTTTGAACAGTTTGATTCAGTTGAGTTAAACTATTAGAAAACTAGTAGGTTAATTTTCTTTTGTAATTTATCTCTCTTGCAACAAAAATATTTAATTTATTTCTTCATATCAGAATTATTTTATATTCTTCTATAATTGTGGAGAATATTTTTTCACCTGATTTAAATGTTCTTTAAGAGCTATTCAAATGAAAATCAAACAATGGAAATTTTTTTTCCATCCTTTTGAATCGTTTTAATCACTATTCCCATTGGATATCTTTTTTTTTTCTTAAGGAATATAAATATATTTCATAAAGAAAATGAAGATATGAAACGGTAATATTTGAGTAGAATTTGTTTCTCTATGGTTTGGATTAAAAAGTATTAAATATTCTTTAAAATTAAATGGTTTTTGAATAAAAGAACCTGATGATTAGGATTATTAAAAAAAGTTCACTTGAAATTAAGGAAAACAATGTTTTTTTCACAACAATTATTTTTTCCCTCGGAAGGAACTCGATTGGAATTGCTTCGCCTTATCTAGCGTAAAATAAAATACTGAATTAATAATAATTACTTGCAGATAATTTAAATAGTTTTTTATTCTCTTTTCTTAAGCAAAAGTATTTAACTTTTGGACATTTTTAATTGTAGGATTTAATGTGGATTAATAATGAAAATATAAAACTAATTTAATTTGTAAATATTTTTAGTTAAATAATTAAAAAAAACGTAAAAGCATTATTTTTAATATTGAAGATTAAAATTTGGAAATGTAGAAAAAGTAAATAATTTATTTATTACATTACTCAATTTATAACTTATTTTACTCTATGTAAGTATTTTTTAATGTCTTCATTTCTCATTGAAATTGCTTATTATTGATGCATGCTATAAAATAAATGAATATTTGGTATTATAAAAAAAGCAAGACATTGGAGCGAAGTTTTATGACCGTGGCTTAAATGAATTCAACTTTTGTTTTTTATTTAAATTTTCCCTCGGCCATTTGGCGCAATGTAATAAAAGGAAGGGTTGCTTGTAGCATCATTTTATCAATAAACACCTTGGTCCCTCATAATACAATTGCGATGCGTTTTTTCTAAAATTTTATAGCCCTCCCCCCAATCCATTTTAATTCTCAAATCCCTTTTAAATTTAAGGAAAAAAATCAAACTTTTGTTAAAAATGAATAAACATATAAATATAAATAATGATATGGTGTTATGATTTACCTGTTTCATGACGCAAGCCGCCTCGTTGAATAGACTGTGGTTTAGCACAGATATTAGTGTCATGAAGAATAAGTGTTTTACCTAATTTTATGACATTCATACCCTTGCTTCAGAAGATGAATCACCTGAGATACTAGTGTCATGTAAGAATAGGTTTTGTGGCCGGGATAGCCTGGTCGGTAGGGAGCTGGGCCCATGTCCGAGAACGAACCCCGCCGGCTGTAGACTCCCCGTGTAGTAAAGTGACTGATGCACGTTAAATCTGACGAGTCGCAAAAATCCTCCATGTTCCCATAATAAATCAAAACCTCTGGGGGTACTGGATTGAAAATCGATCGTTCTCTGATTCAGGTCAAAATTACGATCTGCGGGTGAGTGAATGGGTTCGCCCTATAAACGGGTGCGACGTATGGGGTGGCAAAAGTCGAATTCTTGGCCATAGATGTCGCCACTGAAAAGCAAGAAACGCCTACTCTGCCCTATATTTGCTTGGTTTCAACAAGCAGGCTTGCCCGTGTGGCAAGTGGCATTAGAAACAACAACAACAACAAGAATAGGTTTTATTGTGTTTTATGACTTTGAGCGAACTCACTGCAGAAGCTTAATTACCAAAAGTATCATAAGAAAGGCGAGTTTTATCCTGTTTTTCAATACTGGCAGCTTCGCAGTTGTAGCTAAATTATTAAAGATAGAAGCTGTTAGAAATTTCTTTAAAAAAATAGTTAATTAACAATTTATTTTATCATATTCAACCAAAACAAACTACCACAAAAAAGATGTCGTTTAAACTGTTAACTGAGAAAATTTGTTTAGTGTCTGTTTTCCTTTAATGCTGTTAAACAGCTAGAATTTTATCTGTTAATTCTGAACTCCTCATGAAGATATTTAGTTTCTTCCAGATACGTCCATAATTTAGTCGAGAGGGCAACTCTGTTAGTCTCATGGCTGGCTGAATGTGGGTCCGATTCCCAGCGTTGCCACCGCTGTAATTACTCCATATCTTTAACTACTGGAAACAAGGAACTTTCTTTTACGCATAGATGGCAGCAGCAGAAAACTCGAGAAGGTCTATTAACTCACCTCCTTCGCCATAGATGAAACTAAAAGATAAAGTAACTCAACCACCGGTTCACTTGAAAAACCACAACTCAGCCATAAACTAATTCAAACGTCTATTACTAAACGAAAAACCTAGTAAAACTTAACTCCAATATTCAGTAAAGTTTCAGTTTTAGATTTCAGAAACCTTACTAGTTGTAAATGGTTACAAAAGTGTATAGTTTTGTATTCATGTTTAACCATATACGCCGCAAACCGTTTAAAATAAAATGTTCCACATCGTAAACTTTACGGTTTACTGGATAGAAAAACTGGTGCTGGTTATTTTACCGTAGTTTAAAATGAAAATTTTAACTGTGTTGTTTTATTTTATTTCACTGGCGGCCTTGCTGCTTAATTAGGGAAGTGATAGCGTCTTGAATGAGACATGCATGACTCAAGACAGTGAAAGCATGACAGTCATGACAGTGAGAGCCTTCTTAGAGGTGGAAAAAAATTCTCGCAAAATTAAAGTACTGTATAGTAATTACATTTCTGGGGAAAAACCGTAATTATAGTAATAAAACCCAAAATATATGGTATTTAAGCCCCTCATTTGATAATTTTTCCGTTCATATGGTAACGTTTCTAAATTAAAGTTCTTATCATCTCACAATTAGTAAACAAAACGAAACTGAAAAGTAAATTTAACCAAATAAATTATTTTTAAGCTATGCCGTAACCGTAAAAAACCGTAATTATGGTAATAAAACCCAAAATATATGGTATTTAAGCCCCTCATTTGATAATTTTTCCGTTCATATGGCAACGTTTCTAAATTAAAGTTCTTATCATCTCACATTTAATAAACAGAACAAAACTTAAAAGTAAATTTAACCAAATAAATGATTTTTATGCTATGCTCTAAGATGTGGTAAAATTGCCAAATTGTATCGCATTTACCAAATTATATCACATATTTTAAAACCATATTTTATTTCTATTTTCACCAAAATCATTACCAAAGCGCTTCAGTAAAAGTTACCGAGTTATGGTGTTCCCAATGAGCCAGAAACAAGGTAAGTTTTACCATATTCTGGTAGTTTTGACCATGCCTTTTTCAGTGCATGGAAGTTTGGTTACCACAGATACTAGTTTTATGAGGGGTAAAGTAATGAAACCTTTCAAACTTCCTTCAATCTTTTTTCTTTGCGAATCACACCAATTCCTGTTTCCTTATTCATTCTACTACTCTATTAGATACGTTTTTTTCTTGAATGAAAATAGAATTCTTTCATCATTGGAAGCCTTATTGTCAATACTATTCAGGCAAAAGTCTTCAGGCAATTTGGAAAGAAAAAAAAAATACAGAAGAGCATCGCTGAAATAATTTTAACTTATTTTTGTTTTTTACCATGGTGTGAAATTTAGGTTATTAAAATGCTTATAATTAATAATCAAATAATAAATTTTATAATTGCTAGTCATGCGTACAAACTGCATACAACCAGGGAATAAAAAACAGTTTTCAATTACATTATTTTTATTTAATTTTTTCGTTAAACTAATAAAAAATACTTTTGATTATAGGAAATACTAAAAAAAAAACATAAAATATTTCATTAAAACATGAGTTAATTATATTTCAAATAGCATAAATAGTGAGCAAAGGAGATAATAGATCAATAGATATACATAGAGAGCAAAATTCTGGTAAAATTACCGACTATATGGTAATGACATTTTTGATTTTTTAAAAAAAAAACATAATTCTGGTTAATAAGACCAAAATATATGGTATTTAAAACCATTCCTTTGGTAATTTTCCATTCATATGGTAGCAGTTCATCAGAAAAAATGGTTTTCAAAATGGCTCTTATTACCATACATTTAGTAAAAACTAAAATAACTAAAAATTAAATTTAGCTAAATGAATGATTTTTATGTTATATGTAATGTATAATGTTTTCATGCTATAAGGTAACATAATAAAATTACAAACTTTTTCACATATCAGAAAAGCATATTATAAATCATTTTAAAAAAATCATTACCAAAGCATTTCAGCAAAAACTACCGAGATTTTTGATGTTCCCATGGAGCCAAAAAAATTGGCAAATTTTACCATATTCTGATAGTTTTGATGCTACTTTTTTCTCAGCATAGTTTAAGTTATAATCCTGTTGTTTTAAGTTTTAAATCGACAGTTTTAAATTTTATACCTATAGCGCTAAACTTTACTCAACATAGCCCTAGATTATTTTCCCATACATTAACTGTGATAAACTAACTACTATAGGAAGGAAAGGTGTAAATATTCAAAATTATTACTTTATAGTTATTATTCCACGAAGTAAGTTTCATCAGTTACTCAGAACATAAAACTACTTTTGAAAATCTTATACAAATTGCTTATTCAACATCTTCTATTGCACTGAAAATTTAAAAAATGGATGATTTACAAAGAATTTAAAAAAAAAAAAAGAAACGGGAGTAAAATTTTAAAATGTTCATGCGTAAATTTAGAGGAGTTGCAAACCCAAAGTGACACTAACAAAATCTCTTCTCAGGAATATATGTGGAAATTGTAATCATTCCGAATTTTGCATAAGACAACTTTTCCAATTATTTTAAACAAAATACTTTTTAAAATCTTTGCACCATCAAGTAATTCGGTTAATATTTGTAGGAAAAATTGCGCTAGGGAATCGTCTTGTTTCGTTTTAAGTAACACATGCATTTATGATTTGAACAGCGAGGACATCAATCCGTCAATTATTATTCTGAAGGGCTTTATTTTGAAGAAATAGATATTTGCAGAGTATAACCCTTAGTCTTGATAATTTTTTAGAATTTGATTCGGAATTGTTAATCATTTTTAAAAATATTTCCATACTATAATCCTTATACTATAATCCTTTTAGAAATCTTCCAATACTTTACTCTAATACTTTTTTAAAAATATTCCAATAATAAAAATATTCCAATACTCTTCTTGGGCAAAATGTCATGGAATGAAAATTGCAATCATTTAGAATTTTGTATACGACAACCAGTCCGATAATTTTAAATCAATCAATTATAATCAATTATGAACCCGTTAACTATTTTTCTGAAAGGCTTTATTTTGAAGAAATAGATATTTGCGGAATATCAATTTTAGTCTTGATAATCTTTTAGATTTTAACTCGGAATTGGTAATAATTTTTAAAAATATTTCCATACTATAATCCTTATACTATAATCCTTTTAGAAACCTTTCAATACTTTACTATAATACTTTTTTAAAAATATTTCAATAATAAAAATATTCCAATACTCTTCTTGGGCAAAATGTCGTGCTATGAAAATTATAATCTTTCAGAATTTTGCATAAGACAACCATTCCAATAATTTTAAATCAATCAATTATCAATCGGTTAATTATTATTCTGAAAGGCTTTATTTCGAAGAAATAGATAGTTGCGGAATATTAATCTTAGTCTTGATATTTTTTTTAGATTTTAATTCTGAATTGGAAATCATTTTTAAAAATATTCCACTGCTATAATCCTTTTAGAAATCTTCCAATACTTTACTATAATATTTTTTTAAAAATATCACAATAATAGAAATATTCCAATACTCTTCTCGTGCAACATGTCATGTTTTGAAAATTGTAATCGTTTAGAATTTTGCATAAGACAACCATTCAGAAAAGGTGTTACTTAAACAAGATATTTGCGAAGAAATGTGCTAGAACTTGTAATTCGGTTAGTATTTGTCGGAAAAATTGCGTTAGAGTATCGATTTGTTTCGCTTTAAGTGGAACGCCAACAAATGTATTTGTGATTTGAACACTGGGAAGGTCAATTCCACAATTATCATTCTGGGAAGATTTTATTTTGAATAAATATATATTATTTGCGAATACAAATTTTTAACTTTAATATTTTCTTTAGACAAAAAAAAACTTTCCAAAGACTTTTACAAATCTTAGACTTCTCCAAAGTGTTTAGTAAAGATTTATTATTTTTTATTATATTATTTAAATAATAGTCGAAAAAATATTTAATTGTAAGGTATACATTTTTTACATCTTTTTTAAGTGTGTAATTTTATATGACAAAATACAAAATTTGAGCGAAATCAGTTTAATAAGTCCTGAGAAATCGAATTTTAAATATCTGACTGTTTTGAAATTCAATTTCTCAGAAACTATTCAACCGATTTTGCTCAGATTTGGTATTTCGCCATGTAAAATTACACCCTTTAAAATGATGCAAAAAATGTTAAAGATTACAATTCGAAATTATTTTTACCATTCTAAATAGGATGATAAAAAAAATAATAAATCTATACCAAAAGTTTTTTTTACATGGAATGATTAATTGCGTGCAAAAATTTTTCAATTCGCTTTAAAAGTTCTCGAAATATAGCGAAATATAGCAAAAGAAAAATTAACAATAAGGTTCCAAACTTAGGATTGCGCTCCTGACCAAACTATAGGGACCATATTTCCCAGATTGCGGCTTCCTACTATATCTTGAGCCATTAAGGTTCCAAACTTAGGATTGCGCTCCTGACCAAACTATAGGGACCATATTTCCCAGATTGCGGCTTCCTACTATATCTTGGGGGTCAAAAATCTGAATCCGTTGAAAAAGCATGTTTATTCGGAGAAAGTATGTTTTTTTGACAGATTTCGCTTGCACTTATTAATAAACATATTTGTGGTCAACCCCTCGAGTCATTAAGATTGAATCCTAGAACGTGAAGATCCGATCATTAGATCAGAAGTTATTCAGGGTGGTCTGTTTTTTCTTGTGCACTGCACTTTGAACTATGAGTATAGAACCGTAGTGGCATGCTATAATTACAAAAGAATTAATGGAAATAGACTAATTTAAAGTTTTTTTAATCAAAATTATCTTTTTGTGTTTAATATATTGCAGAAATAGCATAGTTACTATTTATTTTATTAAATCTTTCCAGGCTGAAATTTGACCTTTATTCAATTATTGATAAAACATGTTACTATCTTTCGCAGAAAATATTATTATAAATGTTCGTATAATCTCGATCAAAATCTGAAATGTTTGATCAAAATCTGCCTGAAATGTAATATTTAATTAGTTTTGCTAAGGGAAATACAATTTATCCAATGACATTGTTGCAGAACGTGATGTTTTAGACCTAACGTTGTCAAATAACAAATAACAATTCCTTATTCTTTAAATTACTTCTAAAATATCGAATTGCAAATCAATTTCCTGCGCTTTTCGCTAGAATTCAATCTCATTACTTTTACTGTTTGCATACGATACCCTACTTTCGATATAGGTTAAATCTATCTCAAATAATTTTCTTGGCTTTTTTCAAGTCATTAGTTTTTCCATAAAACGAAATTTCACAGTCAAAAGTTTTAAAATATTTCTATAATTGGTTATATTTCACTAAGATTTATATGTTAAAGTAAATAATCTTAATTTTCCTACTTACAGAAATAATGTTTGATAAAAATTTAAACATCACCTTCCCGCCAAAGCTTAATTTGCTTTTTTTCAGTCATTAGTTTTTCCATAAAATGAAATTTCTCAATCAGAAGTCTTGAAATATTTCTATAATTGGTAATATTTCACAAAAATTTACAAATTAAAATAAATAATCTTAATTTTCTTACTTACAGAAATAATGTTTGAAAAAAATCTAAATATCACTTTTAAGATTAAATGATTGATCAATTAAATTGATCAATCAATTGAGGAACCTATCAAGATTAGACCAGTTATTCTTTGGCGGGAAATACTTTTGCTACAGAATGTTAACTAAGAGGAATCATTAGCTAGAGCTAAATTTTATATTAATGAGAATAAAAATCTGGTAAAGTTGCTTCACTAAGCGGTAATGACATTTTTGTTAAACATAATCATAATTATGGTAATAAAAACAAAAATATATGGTATCTAAACAATTCCTTTGGTAATTTTTCCTTCACATTGTGGTTTATTGGAAATTCTGATTTTACAAATTATAGCTCGTTTACCACACATTTAAGGAAAAAAAACAGAACTAAAAAGCAAATTAAATCGAATAAATAGTTTTTAGGCCATACTCTAAGGTATAATGATGAAGTAACCAAATTTTATCTCATAATATAAACCACATTTTATCGTTAATTTTACAAAAATTCATGACCAAAGCGCTTCGACAGAAATTACAGATCTTTTTGGTGATTTCATAGAACCAGAAATGCGGCAAATTTTACCATTATCTGACCATTTCGACCATTTTTTTTTGTAGTGTAAGGCCTCTTCACTAAAACAATTTTTCCCCAGCCATGTTATTGTTTGCTTAGTTAAAATAAAAATGAACATACCTAATGTACGGTAAATAAATTTTTCATGAGATGGGAAGATTTTCAAACACCAATATTTCTAGTTATCACATCTTATTAGTATTAGTTTCCAGTTATCACATTTTCTAGATATCACATATTATATCTTTTATGAAATGAATATTATTTCACATTTATCTAACTTTTTATATAAAATCTGTAAGATGAATGGAAAATATTTCCGAAACAATTTTACGTAGGTAATTATCTCAAATATGACAGTGTTTTAAATTTTCCTCCCAATGTTACCAAGGTAACTATAATTTCGTTAATAAAATATTAATGAAGTGGAAAATTCCACATAAAACTGACGCGTAAACAAAGAGGATAAAAATTTTCAGTTTGATTTACATTGCCATCTCTGCCAATTACGAACTCATATTTCGAGAAAAACTCATTTGAAATTTGCGAAAACTTATTTCCCACTAGATGCGAATCATTTTAGTATTTACTGTATAATTGCCAATAGTACAAAGTTTAGTTTAGTTTCAGTAAAATAGGAAATATAAACAAAAAATGCAAAATAGATTATGTAGAAATAGGCATTAATATTTTAAATTCTAGAAAATATTTTGAATGAAAAAGTCATTAATTATATTTTCATCGTGTGAATAATTAAAAAATCTTGTAAGTTGCGAAAAAATAATTATAACATAAATTCACATGCTCTTTTTATAAATATTGAAGTCTTCAATAACTCGTTAAATCTATTGACTAATTTAAAAATGATATATTTTATTCAAATATTGCAGTTGAACTCGGTTATAGCGAATATATATTGGCCGAGTAAGTTCCCTCGTACTGTCAGATTCTGTAAACATTTGGACAGACTTATCAGCAACAATCAAAACTGTTTAATAGTTTGCATTGCAACATTTTCTATTAGTTTCGTAATTGTGTAATTTATTGCAAGCAAATAAAATGAAAGAAATTTTGCGATTTATTGCAAGTCAGAGAGGAACTTCACATTTTTTATTTGTATCTTGCGTTTGAACAAATCAAAAGAAATGAGCATTCTTAAATCCTTTCGAAAAGAACGAAATGTTTAAATACTGCAGGCGTTGAAGCAATATGCCAACTATTATTAAATATTTCTTCGTTAAATCAGAGTTCGCAATAAACGAATTTATTCTATATCACGATTTTCTAACATTTTGAAAATCTACAACTCATGTACGTGCATAGGCACATAAAAAAACAATTTTCCTATTCCCAAGGAAATTAATTTATTATCGTATAAAGGTTAATCTGTTCACAATTAAAATAAATACTTTTGTCTTCTCACCTCGAAACAATTCAGATACAATACCTTTTAGAGACAAAGGATATTGTTGACATTGTTACTATTCATTGTTTATCCATATAAAAATATAAATAAATGAGTGTTCCTAACCGCTTTCAAAGAGCGCAAAATCTCCAATATACAGTAGAATACTTTTTTTGGACAGCATCAATAAAATATTTGTTAAGTTCGTTAATTCCGAGTTTCGCTCGTTGTAACAGGTTTTAAATAGGCTTTAAAACAGTAAGCCAACTATTATTAAAAATGTCGTCTTTAAATAAGGGTTAGGAATAAACGAGTTCAACGTTATATCATGATTATCTAACATTTAGAAAATAATTAAATTCGAAAAAAATTTCTCAACCTACAAAGCATTTATGTGCATAAAAGTACATTTTCCTATTTTGAATAAATGTAATTTATTATCGTATAAAGGTTAATCTGTTCACAATTAAAATAAAGACTTTTTGTATTATCACCCGTAAACAATTTAAGTACAATAGCTTTTAGAGACAAAAGATCTTATAGAGCATGATATTACTTTGAGAATAAAAAGCTTTTCATCAGTTAGAATTTTTGAAATGTAATCAATGAATTGTCTTGATATCTATGCATTGTCTTGAATAAAGAAAAATAAGTTTTGGCGGATGCATTTTCTATGGTTCCTAAGGAATTTTGTATTTGATTCAATATAATTTATTTACTTCTTTTATCTATTTTATTTTTTATCTGTCTTTTATATGGCATGGTCGAAAAGCTTTCACTCAGTAAAGCTTTATAATTTTCTTTCAATAAAGAATCAAATGTATTTTTTATGTTATTAAATTCACTATTATATTCCCGGGTAAAGCCTTCTATTGTATATTGAATTTCATGCAATATTTACTGCATATTTTTTCAATTTATTTTCTAAAGGAAATAATTGAAAATTTAGAACCGGTCAAAAATTGAATTACCTTATAACTGGAAACATTTAATGCTACAGTGAATCTTTATGTAATGCATATACGATATCTAAGTTATATCTAGAATATATGTAATTAAATATAAAATCAATATATTATATTTGAACTATTTGTTTTATGCTAAATAGAATGCAAATTTTACAAAATATTTTTTTGACGTTATATCACGTATGAAACATTATTTTCATGTTAGGTACACATATATTTTTATGTCTTGTTATTTTTATGTTTTGTTAAATTTATGTTTTGTTATTTTTATGTTATACATAACTTCTTTATACACTGTTAAAAATTTCGAGCCACGTTGCACCAAAAGTTGGTATTCATTTGCTGGCTACATAAACTGGAGCTCAATTTTGCCATATTTTGGTATTTTCACTAGCTCCAAATATTAATAGAAGGTAGCACCAAAAGTAGGTGTATTGAAGAAACAAAACGCCTATTTTCATTTTTTCTTTCTTTCTTTTTTTAACAATAAAAACCGAAAAACGTTGCACCATAATTAGGTATTTTTAAAGCACTTAAATGCAGGCCCAGTTTGCTATTTACTGTAACAAAACTATTTACTGGAAGTAGGTTATTTTATGACATACCTCTAAGCATTTTATGCGGCCAACCATACTTAAAAAGGCGACTTAAAAGAAATGAACTTTAATACATGCAAATAAAACATTTACGTACCTAAGTAAGTTGATACTTGAAACAACATGGCATTAGTCGTCCCGATACATCAAGACGAGTTGTAAAGAGAACATGGCGTCGTAAACAAATATCGTTCAATTTACAGTCACGGTCAAAGTCTTAGGTCTTTTACCAAATTTTGGTGCACTCAGTTGCACCGTGGAAACATCTCTCGATCATACTTCACTAGGATGTAACTGAAATAAAATAATCTTTCATTAAACTAAACTTTCGGATAATAAAAAACTTTGCACCAAATACTGATTAAAGATTTACCTAGTTTTTTTACAGTGTACAAATTATAAAGATATCTTATACATGTTTCTTGCTGGTGTATATGTATTTTAAACTAAAAGTAACTTACTAATTTTGAACTCTTTGTTCCATTTAAAATAGAACATAATTCACAAAGTACAGGGTAACAAAAAAGTATAGGGATCACTTTTGTGGCTATCTGCCACTAAAGTTTTAAAACCTTTTTACATATATAGCTAACTGATCTAAAGCTCTGCTATTAGACTTTCAATTACAATACTATTTCATAAAATCACAAAAATGCCTTAGAAGAAATTTGACAAAAAGCTAATTGGTCAAGTGCAAGCATTTTTAGAACTTTGCTGGAGCCATAGGATTATACAAACCCATTTTAAAAAGAAAGGTATTGCGATTTCACTCAGCCATATCAGTCGCATCAAGAATTCAAAACTCGGATCGATGCAAAATAATGCAAAACCAAAAAGAAGTGGACGGCCAANCAAATACTGATTAAAGATTTACCTAGTTTTTTTACAGTGTACAAATTATAAAGATATCTTATACATGTTTCTTGCTGGTGTATATGTATTTTAAACTAAAAGTAACTTACTAATTTTGAACTCTTTATTTCATTTAAAATAGAACATAATTCACAAAGTATTTATAAGGCGCATGTATAACAAAAATTTTCTCTTGTGATACGCATGCGTAGCTTTTTTTATTCTTAATATTCAATTATGGTACACGACAGGAATATCTACTATAATTGCGTTTTAAATCAACGTACTAATTTTGAGCTCTTTATTTTTATTAAATAGAATAGAAATTATTTTCTGAGATGTTATAATTTGTAGAAAATACTATTTTTATGCACTCTAGTATACAAAAAATAAAATTACTATCCCAGATAGCAAGCAACCATATGCAGGGATCTGTCCAGACATTTTGCAAAAGGTCCGTTTTTGTGAAATTGTGAAAAAATTACTCGTAATTTGTGAATATAAAATAAACATTAAGTCACATTCTTTCAACCAGGGTCCTGCTTTTGTGAATTTGAGCAAATAGGGCCCTGTTATTGCAAAAAACTTTTTCAAGGAGTTTTTAAATTGTAAGGACATACAAGATTATGCTCAACACAGTATAATTATAATTAAAAAAAATTTAATTTAAAAAAATAAACAGCAATTGCTGCTACTACATTTGACTTTCTTCCCCACCCCCCTTCCTGGGAAGGGTTTATTCAATTAACAAAACAATAATGAAGATAAACAAATTTGTGAAGGGTCCGATTAAAGATAAATTATTTCATGAAGGGTCCGTTTTTAAGTTAAAATATTTTGTGAAGGGTCCGTTTTTATGAAAAGATATTTTGTGAAGGGGTCAGTTTTTCTAACCAGACCCCTGATATGGCAAATTTTGCATTTGCAGTTTCCTTTGATTGACACAATAACACAATAGGATTGAGTGGTTAATTATTATTCCTATAAAGCAGAAATGTTACAATATTATTTCTTTAAAGTAGGGATACACAACTTTCGGCCTGTGGATCGCATGCGACCCACCAACTCTCGATGTGCAGCCCGTGGTAGCAACCTGAACAAAATGAAAAAAAAAAAACAATTTTTTTCGAAAATGAAGAATTCGAAATTTGAAATTAAACATTTAAGTTTTGATGTACCTAATCTCAATCGATGGTTAACGCTTTTCAATCGATCATAGCTCGATCGCTTTTTATCGATGACTTGCTTTTATGAACTAATAAAAAGAATTTACTTCTTAGAGCAATGATGATTATATAACAATTACTACCTACAATTACTGTCTAAATACTTTGGTATGAAGCCCTTCGTTTGTCAATCTGCCGTGCGTGTGGCCCTTCTCTCAAAAAGACTGTGCACCTCTACTTTAAAGATCGAATAAAGACACGCATAACACTTTACAAAGATATAATTTCTTAGCTTTTATTGCAAAACTTGTTTTTGAATATTTTTTTTCTTTATATTTTAAGGTTCTCAAACATAAAATTTTTTTAATGATGATCTGTAGTGTTTTTTGATTCAATCTCGATATAAAAGGACTGTTTATGCAAGCGTAATTCAAATCTCATTATGGTTAAACTAGCATAGTTAAATGTAACATTGTTTCAAGATTACATGCTTCTTTTCCTAATGATTAATTACCCTTGTTAGGGTTTTGTGGAAAAGATTGCTGCAACATTAAAACCAGCCTTGCAATGATATCTGCGATATCTTTACCAAGTAACGCTAGCCAATATTATGAACTTGTAGATTAATCTCTACACAGAGAAAATAATTTCGGAAAAAATACCGTACAGTATGATAATTAAGTTTTTAATAAAAAGAAGACATGATTCTGATAAATAAAATCATTCTTAAGGAAACCGTTTTTCCTTTCAAATGGAAACAGTTTACAGTAAATTCTAATTTTCAAAATTACAGTTCTTATTACCACATATCTAGTAAGAAATTCAAGACGGAAAAGTAAAGTTAATCGAACAAATGGTTTTTATGCCATGCTCTAAAGTATAATGATAAAATAACCAAATTTTATCACATATTATAAAATCTTATAATATCGTTAATTCTACAAAAATCATTATCAAAGCACTTTGGTAAAAATTACCGAACTTCTTTGAGTTCCTATAGAGCTAAAAACATGGTAAAATTTATCGTATTCTGTTAGTTTTAACCATACTTTTTTTAAGTGTAAGATCATTGTGACAAAAACACTTCCTTAAAGTTTTCATGTGAAATTATTAACTCACACTTGTTCCTTTTTTTAAATAAAAACATAAATATTAAGAAATTCTTATAAAATCATCACTTGTACTTCAATCAACATTCTCCTTAGTACATTAAAACTTAATATACGCAATTCAATGTTTATTTCAAATCATATTTTTACTAGGAACGTTTTTGTTTTCAGTTTACGTAATTTTTAGCGATTTTTGAAGATCATATTCCATTTACATATCATTAATGTTGTTTGGGTTTAAAAAAACTATATTTGCTGATGCGTATCAAATGTTAATATTTTTTTTTTATTTTATAGAAGAGATAAATATTTCAAGAGCCCTTAAGTACTGAAACAGAACTCAAGAGCATGAGAATAATTTTTCACTTCGGCGAACGTGCGACAGTTACTTGAGATAAAAAGAATTACTTCTTTATTTATGATAAACGATAACGCCTTGTTTGCCAAAACATAACAGTTTTTTTCGTTTTACTTACAGCAAACATATGTAAATCGTGTTCTTTAACAACATAAATGTAAAAGGTCCGTATAGCGAGATTTAGCTATGTAATAAAACTGCTCTAAACTTGCTCCTGTTCTTCATAAGACGATGTTTGTGAAGAGGATACTTAAGAAATGGAGGTATTTAATATTTATTCACAGAAAATACAGTCGGACTTCTATTTAACGAACTTCCATTTTGCGAATTTCTCTATATTGCGATTTTTTTCGAGGAACCAAGAATTTTTGGAAATTTCTTCGTGAAATGGCTTCCAAATTGCGATTTGAATTTTCTATTTAGCGAACTTTTCTTTGTGATCCACTTTCCCTATTTCCCAAAATATTTCAAAACATTTAAAACTTGTTAACGCATTTTATGGGGGAAATGACCTTGAATTGTTTTTCGTAGCCACTTAACTTTTAGAGAAAGTAGTGAAATCCCTTTCCCTCCTTGTAGAACGAAAAACTCTGACAAAATTAACGGATTTTATCAGTATTAATTTAACTTAAGAACGCATGTGGTAATGTAAGTTTGAAATTACTTTTATAATAAATGCAGCTATAATTTTATACATAAATTTAGCTTTTCTTAGTTGAAAATGTATATAGCCGGTACTGGATAATGTTTTGCGCTATTCTTACTTTCCATGCAGATTTATTTTATGTTAATATTAATAATACAAATAGTGGATACTGGTTTACAAGATAAAGGTGTATCAATTGCTACTTTAATTATGTCTAGGGTTAATGAATTTAAAACCTGTTTCGTGTTGTTTAAGTATTTCAAAAGGTGATTTTCTATTTAATGAATTTTCCATATAATGAACTTATTATCGGGATTTAGCGACTTCGTTAAATAGAAGTCTGACTGTACATGCAAATTAATTTATTTGAGAAGAACCTTTCTCTGGTTTAATTTTTAAAAAGTATGGTTAAAGTTTATATTCGATATTTAAGTAAAAAATAGCTTAATTAATTTAGAAGATTAATTTGGATTCAATTCCATTCAAACCATCATTTAAACAAAGGTCACCAAACTTTTTGGCTTAACCCCTTAACGATCGGTTAATTTTCAAGAAAACGGTCATAAAAGTGCCTATTTTTTTGACTTTTGTTTTTGTATCACGTATTTGATTAGTGCTGCAACTAGTTTAAAATAAACTAACTATCTACAAATACCATAAAAATGTCTGGGTACTGCCATCTGGTGAGTAAAATGAGAAATAAAATCTTTTCCGGGCAAAAAGAAATGAATTAGTTTTATTCTTATTGGCGCGTTATTACTGCCCGTCAATATCACGGGAGCGAGAAATAGAGGGTGAAACCTCCCCCCGTCATTTTCACGGGAGCGAGAAGGAAGGGGTTAAGGGCCCCACTGATTGTTCCTTTAAGTTCCAAAAACCAAAACGTATCAAGCAAAGTAGGAACTACTTCAAAACACAACTTTAATGATCTTCCTTTGCGTTGCACTCTTGGTTTAATTTTTATTAATAGTAATTTCAATTTTTTGGCTTATTCAGGAAATAAATTATTTCTATGGGGTATTTCAATCACATATTATAGTAAAACATTAGTAAATGATCTTACATTCTCCCTGCCTAACATATATGTATATATATATATATATATATATATATTTTATTNTATATATTTATTATTTCAATGTAGCGTTCTCAGAGTTCTCTCTAGGAATAAAAAAGAACAGGTCGCTTACTCGCTGAAAAAAAACACTTAGAGTGTGAAAGGGCACTTATCACCAGAAAAGGGCACTTAACACCATTAAAATTAATCAAAATACGTAATATTGTGTAACAACTGAGTTTGATCCTCAATTTTTAAATTATCTTTTTATGTAATTTTATGCGTATATTTCACAAAGTAATTCTCACTCATTATCAAAATAACGGAAAACGTTGAAGCTTTTGAAAAATAATTAAAGACAGGCTACAAGACAACGTCTGTGTTTAAGGGAGAAAACTAAAAAAAAAGGGATTAATTGAAGAACAACTTTAAAGCTCTTTTTTACATTTTAAGCTGAAAATTATGAGAAAATAAACATTTAACGGTGCATTTCTAATCAAAAAGGTACTTACTAAAGTATATTAATACTAAAACTTAAAATCACTAAAAAATTCAGCAACATACCTTATCTCAAATAAAAGATGTGAGTATCTCAGAGGCCGAATCTCATGCAAATTTTGGCTATATAACTAAACAACATAAGAAAATTCTTACTAAAATGAAGGAATGGAATTAAAAATTAAAATTAATTAACTATTAATAACACAATAAATCAGAAATGAACTTCTCATTAAAACAAATGGTTAAGAAAAAAATCTTTTCCTGAAAAAAGAAAAGAAAAAAGGGAGTGTTTTTAAGCAATGGCTGCTCATTTTTTGCAAAAAAAGATAAGAAGTGCGCAATTATTGGGCTCTAAGGGCATACCTCCTTTCTGAAAATAGAGAATACTGCATTTTCCCTAGAAGAAGACACTATAAGATTAGAACATCTAGCTATAAGATTTACCGGGAAGCAGAGATTTCCTTCTCTGATTGGTTAAATGCTGTTAAAGCTAACCACACCTTCCGTTGACCTTTTTCATCGGTTTTGAAATTTCGGTTTCTTATTTCGAAACTTTCGAAATATACCAAAATGTCAATTGCGAAATATGCTAGCCAATAAACTCTCAGTTCGAGATCACTTATTAGCGAAATAAAATCCATATCGCTGCTAATAAAGCCCCTGTGGAAAAAGATAATTTTCTTATAAGGACAACCCTTTTTATTCTATAATGATCTAAAGTTTCAGTTGAATTAGGAAGGCGGTCACTCTCGAATAACGATTGAAAAGTTTTAAAGAAATTGAATCGAATAAGTGCGTTTTAGTTTCATAAAGGTGCTAATTTAGCTTAAATTGGGTTTAAAATTTCCCACAAATTGATGCGAATAAAAGTAAGAAATGTAATCCGACTCAAGGGAATATAGTTTTGCCATTAGATAGTTGTAAAAACAGTAGATAGTTATATAAATCTTTCTCTGCAAAAGCGAAAAATTGGAAGTTTTTCTACCAAATAATGAAGTAAATGAAAAAGAGTGTATCGATGTAAAATAACGAGTATCTTGTTGCCAACTATTGATAATAATTAAACGAAAAGGTCGGTCTAAAATAGTATCAATACTTTTAAATGTCACCACCTATGTTGCTACATGGATTTATAGTGAGTTCATGCGAACTTAAGTCAGATTCCAGTGAAACAATAAAGCATTTCGCTTATTTTCAGGAAAATAGTAATCTGAAAAAAATATTTTCAGCAAAAAACAGTATAAATGTTTTATTTATTTATTTGATTAAGCAAAACTTTAGAACTTAGTATTGTTTATAGAAGTATTTCTACTAAACAATATTAATGAAAAGGAGTGTATCTGTCACGGCGAAAGACCGAAATCGGTGGTTGTTGACTTTCACCGGTGAATGTCGACAAACACCAAATATGTCGGTGAAAGATCGAATATTTTATTACATTCTTGTACATTCGGACCCTCACCGGTGTATGTCGACAATCACAGATATGCTTTGGTGAATTTCCGAAATATTTATTACATTCGATTTGATATGAATTTATTCGTGGATTTAATTACATTTACTCGATATTTTAACCCTACATTGATGTTTTTTTTAAGGTTAAGTGCCACTGCTCGGTATACCCTACACTGATGTGTTTTTAAGGTTAAGTGCCACTGCCCGATATACCTTACACTAATGTTTTTTTAAGGTTAAGTGCCACTGCCCGGTATACATTTGCCCGGTATACCCTACACTGATGTTTTTTAAGGTTATGTGCCACTGCCCGGTACACATTTGCCCGGTATACCCTACACTGATGTTTTTTAAGGTTAAGTGCCACTGCCCGGCATACATTTGCCCTGTATACCCTACACTGATGTTTTTTTAAGGTCAAGTGCCACTGCCCGGTATACCCTACACTGATGTTTTTTTAAGGTCAAGTGCCATTGCCCGGTATATATTTGCCCGATACTCCAAACACTGATGTTTCTTCTAATCTATCGTCAGTAAGTATTAAAATATAGAATAAATATAAATATATCAAATAAATATAATAATATCAACGAATAAAATTGGATATAACAAATATTTCGGACATTCACCAAATCGACTATGTGATTGTTGACATTCATCGCTGAGAGTCAGAAATAAGGGTATTTAGCAAATATTTCGGACATACACCAAGCGACTACATTCACCGGTGAATGTCGACATTCTCCAGATTTCGGTGCTTCACCGTAACATATCGATGTCGATGTTGATATTGATGTCAACCATTGTTATTAGTCTAATTAAGTATCGATATCTAAATTGTATTGATACTCTTTTAATGTCACTATATATGGTGGCCACATGGATCTATAGAGAGTTATTATAGCTAGCATAATTTAGTTAAATTCTAGCGAAACAATTAACTATTTTGAATATTTTTTGCAGAATAGTAATCTGCAAAAAGTATTTTTAATACAAAAGAGAATAAATGATTTATTTATTTACTTGAGTTGGCATTTTTTTATTCGTCGATTAATAAACAGTATTGATTAAGTGTGTAATTTTTTAAAAAGAAATTTATTTTTACATTTACTGTGTAAAATAAGTCCAACATTAAACAATTTGATAAAAAAATTTTACTATTTGTATTACTCTTCAAAGTACATTAATTGCATGACTCAAACAATTTTAAGGATATCATTCGAAATTAATTAGTCAGTTTTGACATCTTTTAATTAATTTTTAGATTGACGTTCTATATATATTAGTTTTAGTATTATGCTTAGATGAATTGAAACAGTGCGTGCTTTTAATGTATTTACAGATGTAACAATAAAAGTCTAAAATCTCTTTATTGAGATCAAATGTTGATAAATTGAAAATTAATAAATTGAAATTAATAAATAAGTATTATGAAGCTATCGTACATATTATCGTAACAACCAAAATAGTGATGCACAAATCCGTATCAGAATTTTTTGGAGAAATTTCTGAAAGTAATTAATCTATATTCAAACAAACTAAATTGATTGAATGCAAAATATAAAATCTCTTAAAAAGAGAACTTTAACTCTAATTAAATACGCATATCTTTTATTCTGATCATTTCTATTTCATAATTTTAATTAGTTATATAAGATAAACATTTAATTAAGTAAAATGATGTTCATGAAAAAACTATTTAAAATATACTCTTTACATTTGAGTAGTCAAAATGAATTAAAGCAAGATAGTTTCACCAAAAATATTTCAAATAAGTTGAAGAAGTTATTGAAAGAGTGCTTTCTTATAACCATTAGTAAAATAAATTAAAAAATCAATAATTTTTATGCATGCAAGTAAATTTATTTTTTTATCTTTTAATGATTATAAGTTTACCAATTTTCCTTAAAAGCGAATAAATTTGATTAAATTCTAATTAGCGGAATACCTTTTATTTTAAATAGCTTGATCATATTACATTTAAGATGTAATTGTTATGAGAATTTGTCATCAAAAACCGAGTAATTTTTTTATTGCTTCACATTTTTCATTTGTGTACAACTAAATATGTTTATTTTGTACTGGACTATGATTGTATTTTTTATTGCCGTTTTCTAGAAAAGTATTTGTTACAATTCGTAATTAGAGAAAATTTTTAATGGAAGTGAAAGAAAGAAGTTACCAAACACACTTTACCATCGTTTCAAATAATGGTAGATTCATTATTTAAATGTTACTTGATAGTCGAGACTCTCAGATTACAAGCAATTTAACAACATTTATCTTGTATATTCTTTCTTAAAAAATGGTAGGAAAAGCGTTTTTCATTTAGATTGAGGAATGGAAGATCCTTTGTATAAGCAATATTCCTAGAATAATTCTAGAATTCTTTTTATATTCTATTTGGTATTGGCTTTCCTCCAGCAAAGCTTGTCATCGTAAAAGAAAGAAATTATAAAAATCTGCTAAGTCTCAAAAATACAATCAATATTAAACATAACATCCTTTATGCATGTCATTATTTTGAAGCATATATATTTATTTATTTCATGATCTTTTTCAACAAAATATTTTTTGCAATATCGACACATATAAAGAATAATTTTTATCTTAGGATTTATTCTTTATTCAGAAATATCGCATTAATTAATACATATATAGATAGTTATATAAATCTTTCTCTGCAAAAGCGAAAAATTGGAAGTTTTTCTACCAAATAATGAAGTAAATGAAAAAGAGTGTATCGATGTAAAATAACGAGTATCTTGTTGCCAACTATTGATAATNATATTTCATATTCTTTATTTAATTATAAAATTACGTTTTTCTGCACTCATCTTCGTAAAACACTAGTTATTTTTAATTCAAGATATTCATTTTTTTTAAACTTCAACTTTTTAGTTTTCATTTTTAATTTTAATTGCAAAATTAATTAATTAAATTTGCAAATTAAAATTTCATAAACTTAATTATTTACAAAATTAACTAATTAATTATTTACAATTTGTAAATTTAAATTATTGTGAATCTTTGCAAATTTAATTAAATTTGCAAATTAAAATTTTTTAAATTTAAATATTTGCAAAATTAATTATTTGCAATTTGTAAATTTAAATTATTGTAAATTTTTGCAAATTTAATTAATTAATTTTGCAAATTAGATGGCTTGGAAATTAATACTATTATTTTAACTAGATTAATATTATAAACTGTTAGAAATAATTCAATATTTTGTATTTCTTTTCGAAAAAGAGTTTCTTCAATTTCGACAACTTGTGTTGAACGAAACCCTATTTCTTCCAAAGAGCTTTTTTCGGTGTTTTTTTCCCGCAGTTTTTACCACTATGGAAGAAACTTGTCATCCTTGCCACTAGCCCTTCAAACTGAAATATCTTTCAACAAGCTGAACTAAGGTTTGAGCCAATAAAAATAATTAAAAATTGTAAATCCATCAACACTTGTTTTTATGCCTTTTAATAATATTCTAAACAATAAAAGTTGATATTAACCTTTTATGAATTCCACCCTCAGATAAGTATTTAATTGGCGGTTTTTAATGCGACCTAGTAAATTGTCCCCTTATTATTAAATCGATTGCAACTCCCTTAACTGAGATATAAATTTAATAATTTTACACAAAAGATCATAAAACTCTACAATAACAGCTGCTATTACACAACATCCTTCATTATACTGAATAAACACAGGGTTTAAAACAATATGTTTTATCAACGTATTTTTTTTTTAAACTTTTTTAAGTAAAAGTTATTTTTTTCTTTTGTAAAATGCTAAGAAAGAAAGCACACAGTATATGTTTTACTCTATTCTACGGTTTCTCTGAAAGGAAAATAACAAAAAGAACACCATTTCCTTTTTAAATAATTGATTTTTTATCAAGTCAAACGAAACTTTTTGCGAAGCACTTAAAAATCAATCGTTTGCCTTCTTTATAAACATTCCAGTTTATTTTTTGACTAGTTTTCATATAATATTTTAAAGCATATATTTTTCTTGTTAAGTGTATATTAATATAGTTACTTAAGCGTGAAATAAATGATTTTGTTAAATATAATTACAGGGCTTAAAGTCCTGTAACTATATAGTTGATAGTTAATATTTTTTATATGTACAGTGTTCAAAGTAGAAACAGACCACCCTGAATAACTTTTGATCGAATAATCAGATTTTCAAGTTTTAAGACTAAATCCTAATGCTTCGAGGGGATGATCTCAAATATGCCAATTAATTAGTGCAGACAATATTTTAAGTTATAAATCAGACACAAAAACGTACTTTCTCTGAATAAACAGGCATTTTTTCGATAGATTTAGATTTCTGACCTCCAAAATATAGGGGTAGCCGCAATCTGGAGAACATGGTCCCCATAGTTTGGTCAGGAGAGCGATCCAAAATATGAACCCCTTAATATTAATTTTATTTTTTGGCATTTCGCCATATCTGGAGAACTTTTTAAGCGAATTGAAAACTTTTTGCTTACAAATCTATAAAATTCATTTACCCCAAGATGATTCCATGAAAATATAACTTTTAGTAAATGTTTAATATTTTTTTTCTATTTTATTTAATAAAAGTCGAAAAAAAATTTAATTTTTTGGTACAAATTATATGTCTAAATACAAAATATGAACGAAATTGGTAGAATAGTCCCTGGAAAATCGAATTTTAAAAAAACAGTAAAAAGTTTTCATGGAAGGTCAAGAATTATTAACGTATTTCTATTATGAGACAGCGGTTTAATCCATTTTTGTGTGACCAGTTTTAATTACACTGTAGTATTTAAGCTTATAAAGACGGTTATAAAATATTAACATAAAATTTTACTGTGCCAAATAATTATATTTTATTTTATATTGCAAATATTATTTATGTACTACGAAAAGAGTTTGAACTCGAAATATTTGACAAGTACTAACATAGGTACAAATATCAGCATTCAATTAATAAAAATCAATTTATTTCGCTGTAAATTGCATAAATTTACATTTTTTTAAACTTTATATTGCATAATTTTACAATATTATATCATATTTTAAGAGGCTCTGGGCGAACTATTGTTGACAAAACTATCAATGAAATGTTTTTCAAATTATTCCGGTGCTCGATACTTGTGAGTCCATTACCGAATCCATAAAGTGTAATATTGTTATACGTAATTGTTTTGAAATCGAAATATTTGACAAGTAGTAACATAGATTCCAAATATGCAATTAATGTAAATAAATTTATTTTTCTATGCATTATATTACTATACATTGTATAATTTGTAGATATCATATTTTAAGAGGCTCTGTGCAAACTATTGTTGACTAAACTATCAATCAAATGTGTTTCAAATTATTGCGATGTTCTATACTTGTGAATTCATTTCCGATTCCATAAAATGCAATATTGTTATACGTAATTGTTTCGAAATCGAAATATTTGACAAGTAGTAACATAGATTCCAAATATGCAATTAATGTAAATCAATTTATTTTCTATGCATTATATTACTATACATTGTATGATTTGAAGATATCATATTTTAAGAGGCTCTGTGCAAACTATTGTTGACTGGACTATACTTTTAAATTATTGCTACGCTTCATTTTTGTGGGTCCATTTCCGAATCCGTCGAAAAATAGATGCGCTTTGGGAAAACCACGTTTTGCCATTTACATTTCGTAAACTAATTAAAGGATGGAACTAAATTACGGAAATATTTTGAATGTTATTCTTAAACAATACGAATTTAATTTTAGTTCGTGAAAGTACAATCTTTAAATCAAAAGTTTTTTCATATGCTCTAAATAATAATAACTCCCTTCTGAAATAATAAACTACAAATGCTTACTCTTATTTGAAAATACAATGGAATTTCAAAATGTATTGTTAAAAGTATTATTTTTCATTCATAAATGAAATCGAGATTTCATAAGTCTTTTCCCATTTCCAGATACCCCTACTTATTACGGTTAATTTATTTCCCTTGAGTGCCCAAACCTAATGAGATATATACTGAAAGAAGAAAAGAAAAGACGTTTATTGCGCTTGAGAAACCTTTAATAACTGCCCTCGTTTGTCAATTAATTCCTCTTCTCAGACAGTCTTTATTGTATTGTTGTTTTGACTCCATTAGTAAAAACGCATGTGGGAAAAAATAGACGCGAAAATAGTTCTACATAAATCGCTGAAATGACGTTTGTTCTTGTTTTAAGAGTGGAAATATTTTTGGTTTTGTTTAGACTGTATTTGTTTTATATATTCATTTCTGAAAGTAGTGCTCCTTGATCAAATGGCGTTTGCTGAACATGAAATTTTGAAGGAATCAGGAATTTCAATTTGAAAATATAAAGGACTTGGCAGTTAAGGTTTTACAGTTGTTTTTTTAACCTTCTTGAGTGATTCCCTTTAAAAATGTCCTATTTTTGATGTTTTTTATTTTTTCATCTAAAAACAGAAATTTTACTTAAAAATCTTAGAGAAGATTAAAACATTTAAGTGTTATTTCTTCTTTCTAATTAATTCTTCTTCTGAGACAGTCTTTATTGTATTGTTGTTTTGACTCCATTAGTATAAACGCATGTGGGAAAAAATAGACGCGAAAATAGTTCTGCGTTACTCGCTGAAATGACGTTTGTTCTTGTTTTGAGAGTGGAAATATTTTTTTTTTTGTTTTGTTTTGACTATATTTGTTTTATATATTCATTTCTGAAAGTAGTGCTCCTTGCTGAAATGGAATTTGCTGAACATGAAATTTCGAAGGAATCAGGAATTTCAATTTGAAAATAAAAAGGAATTGGCAGTTAAGATTTTTTAGTTGTTTTTTTAACCTGCTTGAGTGATTCCCTTTAAAAAAAGTCTTATTTTTGATGTTTTTAATTTTTTCATCTGAAAACAGAAATTTTACTTAAAAATCTTAAAGAAGATTAAAACATTTAAGTGTTATTTCTTCTTTCTGATTAATTCTTCTTCTAAAGCATTCTTTATTGTATTGTTGTTTTGACTTCATTAGTAAAACCGCATGTGGGAAAAAATAGACGCGAAAATAGTTCTGCGTTACTCGCTGAAATGACGTTTGTTCTTATTTTGAGAGTGGAAATATTTTTTGTTTTGTTTTGATTATATTTGTTTTAGATATTCATTTCTGAAAGTAGTGCTCCTTAATCAAATGGAATTTTCTGAACATAGAATTTTGAAGAGATCAGGAATTTCAATTTGAAAATAAAAAGGACTTGGCAGTTAAGGTTTTTTCGTTGTTTTTTTAACCTTCTTGAGTGATTCCCTTTAAAAATGTCTTATTTTTGATGTTTTTAATTTTTCATCAAAAAACAGAAATTATACTTAAAAATCTTAACGAAGATTAAAACATTTAAGTGTTAATTCCTCTTTCTAATTAATTCTTCTTCTAAGACAGTCTCTATTGTATTGATGTTTTGACTCCCTTAGTATAAACGCATGTGGGAAAAAATAGACACGAAAATAGTTCTGCGTAACTCGCTGAAATGACGTTTGTTCTTGTTTTAAGAAAGGAAATATTTTTTGTTTTGCTTTGACTATATTTGTTTGATATATTCATTTCTGAAAGCAGTGCTCCTTGATCATATGGAATTTGCTGAACATGAAATTTTGAAGGAATCAGGAATTTCAATTTGAAAATAAAAAGGACTTTGCAGATAAGGTTTTTTAGTTGTTTTTTTAACCTTCTTGAGTGATCCCTTTAAAAATGTTTGATTTTTCACAAAAAGCAGAAATTTCTAATTTTTAATTAATTCTTCTTCATATGCTGCCTTTATTGTATTGGTCTTTTGACTCTATTAGCAAAAACGCATGTGGGGAAAAATAGATGCTAAAATAGTTTTACATGAATCGCTGAAATGGCGTTTGTTCTTGTTTTAAGAGAGAAATATATTTTTTTGTTTTGATTATGTTTGTTTCATATATTCTTTTTTGAAAATTGTGTTCTTGATCAAATAAAATTTTCTGCAGAAGAAATTTCGTAAGAATCAAGAATTTAGATTTGAAAATAAAAAGAACTTAGTAATTTTGGCTTTTTAGTTATTTTTTAACCTTCTTGAGTGATTCCCTTTAAAAATTTCTTGTTATTATTTTTTACTAAAAAGAGACATTTTACTTAAAATTTTTACCTGTTTTTTTTTCTTCATTTCAGTTCATTCTTCTTCATTGACTGCCTTTATTGTATATTTGTTTGTTCTTCATGAGTAAAAGCCCATTTGGGTAAAAAATTGACGCGAAAACAGTCCTTTTATATATATATGTAATACAAAAAGTAAATACTTTTGTATTAATAAAAGAATTAAATCTCTTTCGTTTTCATAAAATGTCTTTGTTAAAGAATAAGCGTAGAGAGATTCTATTTTGGGAATTCAAGGCTGAAAACATACCATTGAAATATAAATAGATTTATATTTCAA
>NC_092215.1:51092176-51112368 GCF_043381705.1 Parasteatoda tepidariorum | reverse complement strand
GCCTGGGTGACAGCAAGACCTTGTCTCTATATATATATATATATATATAGTTAGTCTGATGGTTGTGTCCCCGATTAAATGAAATTTGAAAATAATGACTTAGCAATTTCGGCTGTTTTAGTTAATTTTTATTTTTTGTCCTTAAAATTTTTTGATTTTTAATTTTTTAGTTAGCAAAAAATTTATTTTAAAAACTTAATAAAATTAAAATATTTAAAATTCCTGCTTGTTTATAATCATTTGATATAATAAACGCTAAATTATTATGCTTTGAAGAGTTTACACGCAGAAGAGTTTACATGTTTGGAGAATTTCTTAAAAAGCCAATTTTCATAACATAAAATCACTATAATCTATAACACATAATAAAATATAACATGCGACGCTACTTTGTTTCGTTTTAAAACAATTAGTATCATATCAATATATAAAATAATCAAACTCGTCCACCAATATATTACTTCCTTCAAAAAAAAAGAACGTATTTAATAATTTTAATGCATTTTTTAGATATTTCAGCAATTTATAAAAAACAAACTACCATTAGAAAATAATATGAGCACTTTTATTTGGAAAATTACACTTTCATCTTCTCTTTAATAAGAACTGTAAATTTTAAAATGTATCATTTTTTTATTGAAATTTCATTAATATAAGTTAGCAATGAACTGAAATTTCTTTAAACAAATAAACCGTTTTTTGAAGAAATGAGGACAATAACATATTTACATTTCAAATAATACTTTTATTTTACAGATTTTATTTTTCCAAATTTATGAAGAGGGATATTCGGCGCTTAAAAAAGTATACTTAATTATTCGAATTTCGACTATATTTTTGTTTTATAAAATGCAATTGAAATTTTAAATCAATAGTTTATTAACAAAGTGCATTTAGAAAAGATTTTTATTGTTAATTCTCTTTACATCAAGTGTTTTAGTTTAAGTAAGAATTTTAATATTCTTTTTATTACTTTTTAGATCTCTGTCAATTATTTATTTAAATTAATTAATATCTCCATCTTCTCATTATTGAATAAAAGAAGTTTTTATTGGTACTGAAATGAAGCTGTCAAAAAATCTAGTTTTTCTTTATTATTTAAATGATTCTGTGCGTTTAAATTTTGTGATTTAACTATCAGCTAGATAAAATTAAATTATGCATCTTTTCAACTGAAGAATGTTAAAAAACTCTTCAACTAGATGGCGCTTGCCATTAAAAAAGCGGGAATTTAAAGAAACTTTACCAGGAGCCAAACAAATCGCATAACATCGAAAAATGAATGGAATTTATATATCACACACCATTTACTTTAGTCAAAGATTATTTAAAATATAATTTTCTTAAGATATGAAGGGATTGCAAAGAATTGAAGATAAAAGCAATAGTAAACGTAAAATAGTACTACACATCCTATTTCTTTAAAATGTATAATCTATAAAAAATATAAAGCTGTTCATACTTAATGACTCACGATCTGATTTTTCAAAAAATTTCTAAATAATGTCTCTGAATTTTAGAGTAGAACAATATAATAATGAAAATTACTATTTCATTTTCTTGTCATTACAGTTGACCAGTCAACTTTCGTAACACTTTTATTTCTGCCACGGTCTCTGCATAAGTTAATATACTTGAGGCAAAATAACTTTAATGTGTCAATAAACATGCATAACTTCAGTGTTCCCTCTAAGCGTTTTTAGAAGGGCGTCCTATCCTGTATGTCCTTTCACAGAAGTTAATACACTCTCCTTGTCCCATTTGTAAAAATATTGTCCCCTCTTCATTTATAAAAAAATTATATTAGTAAAGGAGAGAAAGCAGCAGCAGAATCCAAAAACTTCAGATTACCATAAATAGTAGAAATTATTTTTTATTCTAAATCAATATAAAATACTGTTATTTCTCATATTTATTTCAGTATTTTTAATTCTGTTTTGATGGGTGCAAATTCAGCTACTGTTCTCAAATACAGTCAGACCTCTATTTTACGAATTTGCTCGATCCCGATGATAAGTTCGTTATATTGAAATTTCGTTAAATAGAAAATCACCATTTAAAATACTTAAACAACATAAATCAGGTTTTAAATTCATGAACACTAGACATAATTAAAATAGCAATTGATACATCTTTATCTTGTAAACTAGTATCTTCTATTTATTTTATAAATCTTAATCATAAAAGAAATCTTTATGGAAATCAAAAGCAAAACATTATCCAGTACATGCTACATGCATTTGCAACTGAAAAAAGCTAAGTTTATGTATGAAATTATTGCTGCATTTATTATAAAAGTAATTTTAAACATACATCACCACATGCGTTCTTAAATTTAATTACTATTGATAAAATCCGTTAATTTTGTCTGAGTTTTTCGTTTGAAATGCAAGCAAAGAGGTAAAGAGATTTTACTGCTTTCTCTAAAAGTTAAGTAGGTACAAAAAACAATTCAAGGTCATTTCTCCCATAAAATTTTTGAAAGTCTTTAAGAAGTTTAAAATATTTTAGGAAATAGGGAATATGGATCGCAAAGAAAAGTTAGTTAAACAGAAATTTCAATTCGCAATTTGCAAGTTATTTTACGAAGAAATTTCCAAAAAATTCTTCGTTCCTCGAAAAATAGAGAAATTCGCAAAATGGAAGTTCGTTAAAAAGAAGTTCGACTGTATATGAGGATGGACCATGTTTTTACTGTACGATTAAGTCAAGTTTGTCAACGATGAGCAGAAATATTGAATGAATGTTCTTATTACTATTTCTCATGTATTTAATTAAATCTTATTCTTAGTCATTCAATTTTATAACAAATAATTTGTTAATTTTTCACTTTTATCCCTGGTATAATTTATATACATTGGTGAAAGAAATTAAGAGAATTTGCAGACTTGATCGATTATCTCTAGAACTACTGGACCAATTTTAATGAAATTTGATATGTCCATACATTGGTACAATACAAAACAAATAACTATTCAACAATTGCAATGCACACTCGTGATCAGGTGTAACAAGTATGATTCAGGTGTCGGAAAGTATGAAATTACCACAGGACAATTGCCACAGGAAAAGATAAACTGCCTTATTTCAAGTATGAAATGCCTGTATATATGTAAGAAGAGACCATACTTACCTATTTTTTTGTTCATTCTGCAATCTCTGTTTCATACCTTCCAACTCCAACGATTGTTACGCATGTTTAAGCGTGTGTATTATACAGTAGAGTCCCGATTATCCAAGTTAATGTGGACCACGACTAACTCGGATAACTGAAAAACTCGGTTAAAACGAAGAGTATAAAAAAAGAAAGAAAAAGAGTTGGTATAAATGTAATATACGAGATTTAGGAAATATAAAATTTATACGAGTATACCACATGTAATTCCTATTATTATTAAAAAGCTTACTTGAAAAAACTTAAAAAGTATACTTTGCGAGAATTAAAGAGTTTTTACTTAAAAAAAAGTCCTTAATCGTTTTTTGTTTTACATAACTTTGGTGCTTTTCTGCAGCAATGTTTCGCCATTTTTTAGGGATAACAGGAAGGCTGGTGTCGCCTCCTTTCGTTGTTCTGTGCATTCAGTAGCATTTTCGTCAGCTTTAAGTTCATCTGTGTGAGAGATTTTTATATGTTGATTTTTATCGTCACTGTCTTCATCATCTTCGCTAGGTTCATTTTCATTATTGACGATATTAACGATCACTTCATGGGATCAAGTTGTTAGATTTTGTTTTCCCGAGTGTTTGGAAGATAAAATTCAGATTTATTTTTCGGCGGTATTTTTAAAAATAAATAATGAACTAGAACAAAAAAATCCTTAAAATATTTGATAGCTCGGTTAAAGCGGAAACTCGGATAATCGGGGCTCGGATTATCGGGACTCTACTGTAATTGTTCAATGGTTATTTCTTTTGTATTGTATCAATGTATGTACACATCAAATCTCATTAAAATCGGTCAGTAGTTCTAGGGATAATCGACCGACCAAGTCCGCAAATTCTCCTAATTTCTTACGCCAGAAAATTAATATAGAATATGAATAACGAATTTAAATTACGGATTAATAACGAATTTAAATCTTATTTTAAGAAAACTGTTCCCCAAATCAGAAATCATTTGAGTAAAATGTTTAAATAACTATTAAATGCATCAAATGTATATTATTAAAATGGTGCATTACTGAACTAGATATATTTTACAACTCTTTTTTAAACTAGAAAAAAATGCTGCTTTTTAGTTTATAATTCTCTCTATATTCTAAACTCTTTTTCAAATAAGGAAAAAAAAGTTTTGTTAACACATTTACTTGACAGCTTCAACCTCAACAAGTAGCATGCGCTGAATTCAAATCAAATATTTTAAGTATCATTGAGTTTCGACGTGATCTGCTTTCAAAAAAAAAAAAAGGAAATAAAATTTGAAAAGTTTTCCTTATTTAATTTAAGAAATATTAGAACTTTATATTCAAGACTCGGTTTCATTTGCAAATGCGTTTTGTATCGTAAAAGTGAATATTGATACAATGTTTTTGTGTAAAAAAATATACATAAAATGGAATGTTTAAATGGTGATGAGTTTCTACACAAAACAAAAAATGTCAGAAACGTAACAAATTTATTAACATTTGCAATGCACAAAAACGTCTCAAAAATCTAGAAATGACGGTTTTTCTTTAACTGTTATTAAAATTTATAATTTAAAATTTTTCCAACTGAAAGTTCTTATGATCGTCATGAATACATTGGTATTAATTTCAAGGTTTATTAATTGGTTTCAGAAACATCTAGAAGGTAATCAAACTTGTATTTATAATATTCTTTATGTTATGTACAAAATTTCGGAAAAATATTTTCTTGAAAATTAGTTGTGATCACAATTGTACTTAATATTGCTTCTAAAAATTCACACACTTAAAATTTCAGCTCCAACTTTTTCTCTTTAACTAAGAAATAAAATAATAAAAATTTAAAAAAAATATTTCATTCATGTTTAGCACAATTGCAAGTCATACTAAAGATCAACGCGACCATATTTAGGATGATCAATAAATAAATTTATTTATATAGTGATAATTTGCTCTAATCTCCGTAAGCGTTTTTTCCATTGTAATATATATATATATATATATAAATCTAAACTCAGTGAAGCGATAGCCCATAGAGGGCCAGGGCCTACTGAGCCCATCTCAGTTTCCTTGACCTTGGGCTCTCAAGAGGAGCAGATGTTCCGGTCAGGTGGTCAGCGTAACGCGGGACCCCCAGTGCTTAGTTCCCAAGCGTGCTTGGTACTCATTTATCGACCCACTTAAGGGATGAAAGGCTGAGTCTACCTTGTCCTGCCCGAGGATCGAACCCAGGAACTGTGGCACGGGAGCACGAAGCGCTATCACTCAGCCACCGGGCGTCAAGTACATATATANTCCGTTTTTAAGTTAAAATATTCTGTGAAGGGTCCGTTTTTATGAAAAGATATTTGGTGAAGGGTCCGTTAACGGACCCAAATTTCTTCTAAACAGACCCCTGCTTAAATGCAATGAGCAGACTGCGCCCCTCCCCCCATTAAAAAAAAACATACCACCCTGAATAAAATTGGATCTAAGGATCAGATCTTCATGTTCTAGGACTCAATCTTAATGATTCGAGGGTACGACCTCAAATAAGCTAATTAATTAGTTTAGGCGTTATTTTAAGTTACTAAATCATACATATAACGTCGTTGCCGATTGGAATGATTGAAACAGGTCTTAGGCAGGGAAGGAGGGTACAAAATTTATTTATTAATTATTTGACAGAGAATGTTTTTCAAAGTGTGGTCACGAAATGTTGTGCTCCTCAGTATAAGTTAGGGAAAATCTTGCAAAGTAAACCAGTAAAATGTTTCATTTTAGGGAATAAGGGAAAACTTAGTAATTGTTATTGGTTTACCAAATAGATCACGCGATTCCCGCAGAAGCAAAGGGAAAATAGTCTTTACTTTTAATTAATGCATACTTGAGCCAAAAAATAGATTAAAGGACAGGATGTGAATTTAAAAGTGTGAGAAAGCATTTAGTTTTGAATAATAAAATAAAATAAAAGGATTTACAGAAAAGAATAACATAATAAGATTAATTTAAGCTTTTTATGTTACATATATATATAATATTTTTTAATATTATATATATACATATATATAGATATACATACACTTATATGTGATAACTATTGTTTTCATTTTTGACAAAATATAAATTATGGGAGGTGATTAGAGGGTACTCTTATAATATCTGTGTCCCAACAATAAAATTTACTGAATTTTTGAGAATCTTTATATTGTATTCTTATTTTTATTATGCGAAGGTTTTAAAATAAGTAATTAAATCGTATTAACAATATTCAATATCAAATAATAGCTTATATTTCAGAATTTTCAACTTCTAAGCATATTGTGAAAAAAAAATACTTTGATCTGAAATGACTGACAATAGATTCAAACCAAAAATATAAAAAGAAGCAAAAACCAGACAAAAGCTCTTCATTGCTTTATTTCTTTCTTTGCTTAAAGAGGAATGGCAAAAAAGAAAACACCAACGATAACATAATAGTTACTCCAAAAAGAATCATAAAAAAGCTTTTTCATCGCTAAGTTACCTAAGTGTGAGAAATGAAACTTGTGACTTGAATGTAATAAGCTTTAGTTAGGAATGAGTTTACTCTGTAAGTTTACTTAGACTCATTTAAGTGGCTGAATTTTCTCCACTTATTAAGATCTTGAAAAGAAAACTCTATTGTAGGCCACGAATATAATATAAATTTGTATTTTAAGCAAATATTTTCGTAAGTCTCCTTTGAATAGCTTTTGAAGTTCTAAATATGGATTGATAAAGTCGCTTTAAAAAATATATAAACTGATTTAAAAAATCATTTGTTGTTTGATTAAACAATTAAATAATATAATTTTGGAATATATAAAACATATTATTAGAATAATTCAGATAATTGTTGCTGCTGTTGTCGTCGGCCATTAAGGAAGAGAAGGGTGTGATTGTTCTTGTTTTCCAGTGGCGCCATCTATGGTCTAGAATTCGACTTTTGTCACACCTATACGACTCTTCCGTTTATAGGGCTGACTCATTCATTCATCCACAGATCGTAATTTTGACCAGAACCAGGGAGCGATCAATCTCCAATTTAGTACCCCAAAGGTATTGATTTGTTATGGGAACATGGAGGACTTTGTGACCCGACATATTTAACGTACACCAGTCACCATTTACTACACGGGGAGTCTTCTACCCGCTAAATTCGAACTCCCGTTCTTACAAACGTGAGTCCAGCACCCAGCCAACCAGGCATTCCCGGCCAATTCAGATAAATAAATTATATTTTTGATAAGATAAGCCAAGAGGGCAGACCAAATATTACATAACGTAATTTAATGGTAGAGGATGTGAACAACAAGATAAAATTGATAAAATGAATATCTGAAAAAACTGTGATGTAGTAATTATTAAATGATATTGACTATTAGGTTCGGTGATCAAATGAGCAATATGAATAATTGTACAATAAGATAATTTAAACCACATGATAAAATCTATTGCTAGATAAGTTCAGAAGCAACAGAATATAATGGATGTACAGTTAAGATGTCTCACATTCTGAAAAATTGCCGGTTTATGTTGTAAGCGCCTTGAATCTTAACATCTTGCAAATTTGTTGAAAACTTAATTAGGTGCTAAACTAAACCATGCTCCCGTTCTTATTGAGCCATACTATCGTTAAGTACAATGGTATTTTTCAATGTAACGGTAAAGGGTGCAATAAATTTCAAGAATGATTTAGCACGTTCTAGAACTTGAACAGTATGCAGGAAAGGTAGTGAAATAGCTGCGTAATGTACGTTTTAGTTTCATCGCTGAGGTTATTGGTAGTATAACTTGATGAGTATAATAGATCAGATAACACTAAAACAGATTTACATATGCTGAATGTCATATTTCAGCAGTGGTTTGCAAATATAAATATGAACCATCTACTTTGGCTTGCTGAGAATTTTGGATAAATAATTCAAGTGAGTTTTTTTTCTCCATTTTCTGAAGACACAGTAAATTATTATTTGAAAAAATGCATCGCAAACTTCTTACAAATATCTTTGATAGTTTTTTTAATAGTAGTATTATATTGGTTATAATAGTTAGTAATTTAAAAAATGTAAAAAAAAAATGATGAAAAATGCATTGAAAGTTTCAACATTAATCATATCAATAGGAATAGGCAAATACAAACCGTACCATATATCATGTTTTAATTAAGTTAAAATGTTATTTTTGAATCTTTTGAAAGAGAATCAATATTATTATATATTTTTTAAATAAAAAAAATGTCTAACATTTGAAGACTTTTGTTTCCCTGATCCTATTAGTTGCTTTTTTTTGTTTCTGTTTCAAAGCTTTCATTTTATAATATTTTTAAAAATTGCTGAATATAAAATAAAGTAATACCAAAGAAGATAAAAGACAACAGTACTCTGAACCAAAGAAGATAAAAGTTTTAGACTGGGCGTAGACAAAATTAAAGCCTAATTAATCAATCTTATGCAAATGAGTAAAGGGAAATTTTGCATTCGGAAAATGCCAAACATATACTTGAAGTCTGAGTTATGCTGTAGAGCTAATACCTAACTTATTTCATCAAATATGTAACAACAAAAAGCTTAATTTTAATTTCTCTAACTCTTTAATGAAAGATTTTTATGAATGTTAAATGGAATAAGGAAATGCGATTTAGAATATTATTTGTTATGAATATAGAAAAGCTTATTAGATGACAAAAAAATAAATAGGGGAGTATTTCAAGAAGGAAATCGAGCACTAGTAGAAAACAATGAAAATATTTGATGTAGTAATACCTTTTTCTGAAAAAAAAAAGTTATTTTTCGATAACAAGCTAGGAGGAAAAAACAAGTATCGCCAGTTTAAAAGTGTACTTATTTGTTTGAAAAATAGTCATTTTGCTTGTAGTTCAAAAGTTTTTATTTATTTATAAGTATCTTCTTTTATCATGCAGAATTACTTAAAACTGGAAATACTTATTCGCTTGAAATAATT
This sequence comes from Parasteatoda tepidariorum, assembly GCF_043381705.1. NCBI lineage: Eukaryota > Metazoa > Arthropoda > Arachnida > Araneae > Theridiidae > Parasteatoda > Parasteatoda tepidariorum. Next base: position 51,103,279 of record NC_092215.1, on the reverse strand, counting down.
ATAATTGAATACAATATTTGTACATTTAAGGATATTTTGTTATGTTATGCTTTAAAAGTTTACACGAAGCTTAAGTGGTTAAAAAAAGTTTTAATAAAATTACGTTTTTTTTAAAAATAAAGTTCAAAACATGCCAGAACTGTTCGTATTTATTTCCCATGAGGCTAGTGACTTTGTAAAACTGATTTCAACCTTTTTCCAAAATTAAATCTGAAATATCAAAAAATATCGTTTATTCGTTCGGTTCATTTCTATTTACATTAAATGCTACGGTGAAGAACTATATTGGGGATCCATCTATTGATAAGAGTGAAAATTAATTTACTACATATCAAATGGAAAAAAATATCATTTGAAAAAGTCATCACTTGAAGTCGTTATATGACACAAATAAAATAAAAGGCCAGTAATTTTGCTACGTGATTTCTAATACAAATATAATCATCGGCTTGTTAATGGTTATTTAGTATTTTTACTAAATGTATGGTAATAAGAATTATAATTTTTAAAGCCAGAATTCTTGGTTAACCGTTGCCATATGAATAGAAAATGTACCAAATGAATGGATTTAAATACAGTATATTTTCGTTTTCTTAACCAGAAATAGGGTTTTTTTTAATCAGAAATGTCATTACAATACAGTACGTTAATTTCACCAGAATTTTTTTCTCCATGTACAACTTACTATCACAACCTTTCTTGCGAACTATTGCTTCCATTATAAGTTCATCGCTTTAGATATTAATCCAATTATGTGAATGATCTGGTTCAACTTCCGATATTATTTAAGAATTCGTACGACTAATGATGAAAATTTTTTAATTCATATACTTTCTACTAATCCTTTAAAAGCAACTGGCTTACTGATAAGAGGATAACATTTAAACGGAAAATTGAAATTGATAAAGATTTCAAAAATAGAAAATATTCAGAGTAAATGAGTCAACAATGACAAAACAGTATTGTCTCATTTTTACATCTTTGTCTATCCATCAGAAAACACTTAGTTTTGACACTTTTTATTTTTTCTTATTAGAATACATTTGGCTTACCTTCAACAAATGCATCTAAGTCAAATTTGACACCAGGCGTTCGCTAGGAGAAGGTTCTTCAGTTTCAAGAATCTGTTGCGACAAAGTACGTAGTTGTTTAGAAGGTGGTGTAGGAGGTTAAAGGACTAAATTTTTGTCAATTCATAAGGTTCTAAAATCCTGACGGGTTTTTTTTTATGCTCATACCCAACACTGTTAGAATTTTCATTCCAAAATTACAGTATAACAACCATCAGCAGTCTGTCTATTCAATTAACCGTAATGCTTACGCAAGGAACATTTTTTACATTTACGGTTTTAAAACCGCTTACAAGTAGGGTTAAAAAAACTATGACTATGAACCAACCATGACGACCAAAACTATGCTGTTTTTTAACCATTTATAACTAGCATTGTTTGATAATCGTATTAAATAAAAATAAATGGACATTGGAGCTAGGCTTTTCGTTTGGTAATGGATATTAGAGTCAGGTTGTAGTTGAGTTGTGTTTTATCAAATGAACCGTGGAATATGGTTTAATTAGTTTATCTGGTTGTTTCACCTATCGTTAGAGATAAAAAAAATACTAGCATTTTTCGTATTAAGCAGGTTTATGGTGCTGTGACTTATGCATGAATTAGAGTATCGTTAATAGTCTAAGGTCACTAATATTGCTTTATAATATGCAATAAAATTTGGGAAAAGTGCTAAAATTTGGTAGTTTTATCATGTTTTAATAATTAACATGTAATTTTCCTTTTTTAAATGTACTATAATTTTGTGATAAGAACTATAATTTTTAAAGCTGGAATTTCTTTTAAACCGTTAGCATATGAACAGAAAAATAATCAAATAAATGGTTTCAATACCATATATATATTTTGATTTTATTAAAAAGAATTATGGTTCATTTACTATTATTATTATTATTACTTTACAGTACGGTAATTTTACCAGAGGTCTTTTCTCTATGCATGATCAAAAGTTATTATGATCATTTGTTTTTCTTCCTATTTCTTTTTATTTTTTTGCGCGTCGTACATAAAAGAAAGGAAACCCCTGAAGGGCTTTTTCTTTCGTTTTTAAAATTCTTGCTTGTAATACGAACTTCTATTTGAGAGTTCTCAATCTATCTATTTTAAGATATGTATCATGTTCCAACATCATGATTTAAAAATTTTCCATCTCCATTCTATTGTTTGTTGTTGAAAGAATCGCGCTTTGTATTCTTGATCAGTGTTACTTTAAAGAACACAGGAGCGGGGTTGTATTGTCACTCTTTGTATTTGTAGTTCAAAATTTTAGATAAATTAAAATACGTGTTTTTCATGACTCAAGGCTTATTTTCCTGGCTGTCGAGTCATTTATATTGTGCATAACAATGTAAATTTTTTTTTTGTTTCAATGAAGTGTACGATATAAAATATATTTGTGTAAATAAAATTGCTGAGCATTGTCAAGGTTAAGTTTTGCTTGTAATGCATTTTTTGAAAAACTTTTAGTCTGGTATTTGTTCTAAATTATATTTGTGTATATAACTTAAATTAGTTTTTAAAAAATGTATCGAATGAGTCAATTTTAATTGTTATTTTTTTTAAAAAGTGTTTCAGGAGAGACGGTAGGGCATATATCAATAATGCTAAAACTGACCTTTTTCAATATACCATTTCTCAGTATTTAAACAAGATATTGCTTTAGTTTTTTTTCCACAGAATATTTACATATACATGCTTGCACTGCTAATAAATATCATTAACTGTTAATAAATATCATTAACGGTTAATACATATCTTCAACAGAAATCGTTTGAAAAAAACTTTTAACTTTTTAAAAAGTTTCCTCATTTTTGAGCAAAAATCTTTCATAACTCAAAAATTATTCATGTTAACGCTGAAACATTATCCCAGCATACAACTAATATAATTTCAAATATCCCCAAAAAATTTCAAATTTATATCATAAGTAATTTCTTAAAAATGGCGTCTCGAAAAAGTCAGTTCATGATATTAAACACTGTTAGAAATTTCTCGGAAAAAATGGCTAAATGACAAATTATTGAATGGTTATTTTACTATAATTAATCAAAACAGTCAAATAACCATGAATAAAATGGTAATCAAACTGTTAGGTTTGAGAAAAACTGTTTATTAACTGCTTTCACCTAATACAGTTAAACAACCAGAATTTTATAGCACCAACTAGAACCACCTAATGAAGTTACTTAGTTCTTTGCAACTCCTTGCATATCATAAATGAGCGGGCTTATCTGGCAATCTCATGACCGGCAGGACTGGAGTTCGAGTCCTTGTGTTGACACTATAATATTTCCTCCATTCCGTTCAACACATGAAGAATTTCCAGTGTCCGACACTCTCCAATGTCCATTACCTTACGAGAAGCCGAGCTTCTACGTCTAGTTAAATAATTAATTTTTTTACGCTTCTGAAAAATGCTAGCTGTAAATGGCTAAAAAACAGTATAGCTTTGTATTTATGGTTTTATAACCATTCTTTTTGTAAATAGTTTCAAAACCATAAGGGAAAAAAATGTATTTTAACATAAACTTTACGGTTAATCGGATGGACAGACAGCTACCGGTTATTTCACAATAATTTTAGAATGAAAATTTTAACAGTGAAGGTAAAATAATTACATTTATACGAACACCAACTCTGGTTTTTGTCACAGGATTTCGACAAAACGCTTTTATCCATGGTTAAAACCATTAAAAACTTATCGAACCAGTTCAAAAATTGGAAAAATATAATTTATACATTGTATACATGAAGTTTTCCCTAAGCGTTTTTAGAAGGGCTGTCCATCCAGTCTACCCTTTGGTCCCTATAAATGAGCCCTTCTTGCCCTTTTTGTAAGAATAAGCGACTCTTTCTTAAAAACACCGTCTTTTTATTTTTTTCCAGGAAAATAATGTTTCCTTAACCACCTGCTTTAATGAAAATTCCATTTCTGATTTATTTAGTTATTGATAATTACCTACCTAACTTGAATTTTTAATTTCATTCTTTCCTTTTAGTAAAATTTTTCTTATGCGGTCCAGTTATGTAGTTAAAACTATTCGGCCCTAGAGATATCCACTTGTTTTATTTAGGAGAGGAGGCTTATTAAGAGTTGTTTAGTGATTTTAAAATTTACTATTATCTTTTTAAATAAATACCTTTTATTTAATAATGCACCTTTGAATGTCTTTTTTCACAAAATTTTGAGTTTAAAAATATAAAAACTTCTTTTAAGTTATTTATGATTTTTTTTTTTTAGTTTACTTTTTCTTGAAAAAAATTATACTCAGGATAATATTTTAGTTTGACTTTAATTATCTTTTAACAACTTCAAATTTTACTGTTATTTTGATAATGAGTGAGAATTACTTTGTGAAATATACACATAAAATAGTATAAGAGAAAAATTTAAAAATTGAGGATAAAATTCATTTATTACACATATATATTATAAAATTCATTACAAAATATTACACATTTTGCTAAATTATAACGATGGTCGGTGAGTATCCTTTCAAAACTCAAAGTACCCTTTTCTGTGAGGAAGCACTTTGTCCTTTTTTATTCATTGGGAGATCTGGTGTGCACTATAAAAAATTCCAGACCAACTTGCGAAAAAAAGTACATGCATTTATTGTGTCGGAACTTTTTACTGCAAAATCCATTTTTCCTGAAACAATTTACGGAAAAAAAATCTGATATACTGCAGTTTTCAGTAATAATAACCATAAAATCACCGATTCACTCTAATTATATAAATATTTCAGTCAAAATAATGGTATAATATTTTACGGGAAAATGGATTTTACGGTAAAATGGATTTTATGGATGATGCACCTAAAATGCAGGTACTTTATACCGTAATTTGATACCGAATTTTTTTATTGTGTATCTAGAAAAACATATAAAACAGACTCTTAAAAATGGTTAAAAAATCGAAACGTCACTAAAAATTTTATTTTTCTGAACTCCAAGGAATAAATAAGGTTACTTTATTTACAACAATATTCATTCGAATAATTCTTTTCTTAAAGTGTTTTTCACATCTTTTTACGGATGAGTTCTTTCTGGAGATTTATTTTGGATAAAATATTTCTTCTTTTGAAGATGTTAACACATAATAAGGCTTCATACTTTCTTCCATACATTCATTTCTTATTCCATTTGCAAAAATATTTCAGAACTTCTACTTCTTTTTTGTTGAAAAAGAATAAGACGTTGAGGTCTTAAGAAAAAAATTAAGAAATAATGCGCGCTTTTTGGAAGATGCATTTCCTAACAGAAATGCATAACTGACATCTTTAAGGCGGCGAGTTGGAGTAAATAGTGTCTCTGACAGATGAGAATAACATTTGTAATAATAAAAAATATTTACATTTTAATGTTCAACTGTAGTTTTTATTTTTTTAAATTTATAATTTAAACTTCTTTTTTTATTTTTTCCCTTTAAAATATAAAATTCCTTTTAAAATTTAGTATTAATACCACTTTTTAAATACTTGGGTAAAATTACTTATTATAATAAATGGTAAAGGACTGTTTCATTGGAGTTCACCGAATGGATAAGAAAACCATGAAAACCTCACACGTTTAGACAGATCTAGTGTAATTATAACCTAACGAAAAGGTTTTTGGAAATATTTTAAAAATAAATGTAAGCTTTGACATACGGATAAGGAATATTCTGGTAAAATAACCGTACGGTATGGTAATAATATTTCTGGTAAAAATTTTCGACTGTTTTTTGTGAAGGATGGTTTTATCCATGATTTAGACCAATAAGAACTTACCCCAACCAGTTAATCAGTATAAAAATATAGCTTTCATTGTATATACCAGGGGTTTCCAACTTACATGAGGCCCGGGGCCACACTTAAGAACACAAATCAAATGGCGGGCCTCAACTTTATCAAAATTTTATGCAGGACTCTTCTATGTTTGAAGGAACATTAACTATTACTGTCAGATTTTTACCAAGTTGTACAAAAGAAATAGGATTAAATAAGAAGTAGACTTTTTAAAATATTTAATTGAATATTAAAAAATTCGGGCTACAATAACTATAATCTGCGCCTATGTATTAAACAATTAATGTGCAACAGATATCTAATTATTAGGATATAAAACTTCAAAAAGGTTGGTATTAAAACTTACATAATAGCACACAAAATGTTCAATGAGAAAATTGAGGTTTGTCTGCTGCAACCATCAGAGAATAGATATTTACATTTTAAATTTAAAATTTACAAATGTGCGTGCAAATATTTTCGTGCCGAATGAGTGGTTTCAAAAAGTTATTCTGATACACACATGCTAAAATATATTCACAAAATACAAAAAAATGAAATAAAAAAGAGCAACATGCACGATTATTTTTGTATTTGAATATATATTTTCTTGGATGAAAAACCCGAGAAATTTTTTTTTTCACCGTTGGTATGTTAAATTTCACAAAAGCGAACGAATTAGGTTTATATTAACGAGAAAAGCATTTTAAACCCATACAGATTTTTTACAAAAATTGTTCGCAAAAAAATGACAACTAATATATTTTAGTTCGCGGTCCACAAAAAAAGCCGCCGTGGCCGCCGGGCCGCCAGTTAGAAACCACTGGTATATACTGTAAAAAGTTCTGGATTAAATTACGGTAAAATATACCGACACTCAGGGTGCCGGTACTTTTTACCGTGAAATCCATTTGTACCGGAAGATATTGCGGAAAAAATCTGATATAGCGTAATTTGTACAGTAATAATTACCGCAAAACGCCTGAATCACTCTAATTAAATAAATATTACTTTAAAAATTACAGTGGAATATGTTACAGTAAAAAGGGATTTTACGCATGATGTATCCGTTATTTTATCCGGAATTTCGAACTGCAGCTATGAAAAGATATAAATATATATTATCTTAAAAATAGTTAAAAAATCAAAACGTCACTAAAAGTTTAATTTCTCCAAGCTCTAACGAATAAATAAGGTTACTTTATTTACAACAATATTCATTCGAAGAGTTCTTTTCTTGAAGTTTTTTTCACGGCTATTTACGGTTGAGTACTTTCTGGAGATTTATTTTGGAAGAAATATTTCTTGTTTTGAAGATGTTAAGACATAAATGAGGTTTCATACTTTCTTTAACATTCTTTCATGAATTCATTTCTTATTCCATGCGCAAAAATATTTCAAAACTTCTATTCCTCTTCTTTTTTTTAATAAAAAGAATCAGAAGTTGAGGTCCTAAGAAAAAATTAAGATATAATACGCGCTTTTCAGTGGATGCTTTTCCTAACAAAATTGCAAAAACTGTCACCATCAAAGCGGGGAGTTTAAATAAATAGTTTGTCTGACAAATGAAAATAATGTTTGTAATAATGAAAAATATTTAAGTTTTTATACTCAACAGTAGTTTTCATGTTATTTTAATTCCTAATTTAAGCCTTTCTTTATTTTTTTCCCTTTAAGATATGAAATTCCTTTTAAAATATTTCTCTTAAACTATTATTACCACATTTCAAGTATTTGAGTAAAATTATTTATCAGAATAAATTGTGAAGGGCTATTTGATTGGAGTTCTTCACATGAGAATAAAACCATGAAAACCTCACATCTTCAGAATAATCTAATGTAGTTATAATCTAACGAAAACTGTTTTAAAAATATTTATTTTAGAAAGGAATGGACTGTAAACACCATCAAAAAGATTTTCTCAAAATTGAGCTAAAAAGTGTCAAAATAGCTCCAAGGCAAAACCCAATGAATTCAAAATTGAACAAAAATGTATTCAATTTTGAGCAAAATTCTTAATCTTAAAAGTGATGGGGAGTCAGAAATGTATCAGAAAGATAAGTGTTGGCTACCGCACGGAGAAAAAAATTCTGGTAGAATTGCCGCATTGTATGGTAATTATATTTCTGGTAAAAAGAACAGCAATTCTGGTATTAAAAACCAAAATAAATAGTATTTAAACCATTCATTTGGTAATTTCTTCATTCATATGGTAATGGTTTACCGGAAAATTTGGTTTTTAAAATTATATTTTTATTAGGGGACAGTGGGGTCAATTGTAACAGGGTACGATTCTAACAGAGCAAAAATTTCGAGTGTCGGGTTCTAGATTTGGTTCCTAGGAGGCGCACAAGGTGCATTTAATAAATCTACATGTACACCCCTGCTGGCTACCATTTTTATGTACGTTTTAAAGAGTTACATCACAAAAGATATTTTCACGCAACGTAAGTACGTTTTTTGGTATTAGAATATTATATTGTAACAAAGTAATTTTGTTTAAACAAATAAAAATTGTTAACCGAATATGTAAGTAGACACCTTAATTAACATTTCAATAAAAAGAAAATAGTTTTGTTAATTAACTAGCATTGTTTTTAACAAATGAAGCAGAAATGGCATCTTGAGGACGATTGTAACAATAAGTAAAGGGACGATTGTAACAGCTGAAAATAAATAATCTTATATTCTCGATTCATTACTTAACTCTTTAAGAACCACCAATAGTTTCCTATATCATTTATATTATGTTGCATGTGCATTATTTTATTTGTCACCTTTCACAGCATAAATTAAAATTTTTAACCCCTTAAAGTTAAAAGTTTAACCCTTTAGGTCTCTGCTCATTATTATTTTTACTCCTAAAATATCACTACTATTTTGATCAATAAAAAAATATATCACAACTATGATAATATGTATAATTAACTATGTTTTAGTTGAATTTATGAACTGTTACAATTGACCCCGTAAGTGGGGACAATTGTAACAAGTGCACGACTGTCAAAAATTGTTAATAACTAATATAATAACATTTAAACTAAGGTATTTTTTTTAAGTAGAGGATAGTCTACTTTACTCGTCTGTCAATTAATACTAATAATATATTGGATTTTTGATGGTTAAAAATAGTTAAGTAAAAAATTTTACAATTGACCCCACTCTCCCCTACCACACATTTAGTAAAACATACAATACTGAAAAGTAAATGTAATAAAAAGTTAATAGTAAATTTAATAGTTTCTATGCCTTGCTCTAAAGTATTATGATAAGATTATCAAATTTTACCAAATTTCATTACATATTATAAAATCATATTTTTTTTTGTTAATTTCTCCAAAGTTATTACCAAAGCGCTTCGGTAAAAATAAATAGCTTTTTGATATCCCCGTTGCGACAGAAACACGGTTAATTTTACCAGATTCAGGGAGTTTTAACCAAACGCACTGTGTGTCAAAATGACTCCGAATTAAATAATAGTCAAATTTGAAAACCCTTTTTGAGCAAAATGCTTAGTCTCTAAAGCAGTGTTTCCCAAATTTATGAATTTTGTGTACCCTTTCAAAATGTTTCGTAACGCTGTGTACCCCTAATAAAAAATTTATGTATTTTTTACTATAAAAAATGCACTAAAGTTAAAAATCACAACTGACTGTTGACACCACTAATTATTAACTGTTAACTCTGCAAAAAATAGCCAATAAAAAAATACGTAATCGTAAACTTTCATGGCTAGTTTTGTTTTTAAATATAAAATTTTGACATATGTTGCAAGATATTTCACATAAAACACGTACCCCCGCTAAACTTTTCCCGTACCCCTGGGGGAACGCGTACCACACTTTTGGAAACACTGCTCTTAAGTGATGTGGAGAGAGATATAATTGAAAGAAATGTTCGTTGGCTGCCGACAGGATTCGATTTGCATCTTATTGTTTTTCTTCCTTTTCGCTTGATTTCTTCTTTGCATGTTTCCCTTGGTTAGAAGTTCAGGAATAAGTAAGACGATTTAAAAACTGTCCAACAATTTAGACAATAACAATTTCACTCCTGATCTCAAGTAAAATGTAAACTAATTTCTTTTAAATATTTATATTCAATTGAACCTAATTCTTTTTACCAAGGCCATTTCATTTTCTCAGCAGTTTAGAAACTATTCTCACATTCTGAGGATTCGATTGCTTATTCGAAGGTACCTAGTTTTATAACCAAGCACGTTGTTAATTCCATTTCTAAGCGTAAATGCGTGGGCGCGTATCTATACAAAGCATGGTTAAATTGGAGAAAAAATTATAAAAAATGAAATAATAATAAATTTAAAAAAAAATTCTGCACAGATATTCAGGCTGCCTACAAACTAAACAAATTTTAAATCAGTTGGTGATTTATCCGGCTAGTGCTATATTGCGCAACTGCTTGCACCTAAATGCAACTTCAGAAATATTTCTGTAATATGCAAATATAGGATAAAGAAAAACGAAAAAATGTGTAATTGCTGTTATTAGCTATTAAAAAAATTCTGAAAAATCGAGGAAAAGCCTTAGATGATATAATATTTTGATTTTATACAAAAACGTTTTTCTATAATTTGAATTTTCTATCCTTCAATTCGTAAAAAAAGCACTGATACTTTGGTTTGTTTAATTTGAATTTAAATGATAGTTTTTATCTAATAGGGGAGAGTGGAGTCAATTGTAACATTTTTTACTTAAATATTTTTAACTAACAAAAATCCAATATATTATTAGTATTAATTGACAGACGAGTAAAGTAGACTATCCTCTACTAGAAAAAAAAACCTTATTTCAAATGCTATTATATTAGTCATTAACAATTTTTGACTGTCATGCACTTGTTACAATTGTCCCCACTTACGGGGTCAATTGTAACAGTTCATAAATTCAACTAAAACATGGTTAACTATACATATTATTATAGCTGTGATATATTTTGTTATTGATCAAAATAGTAGTGATATTTTAGGAGCAAAAATAATAATGAGCAGAACACCTAAAGGGTTAAACTTTTAACTTTAAGGGATTAAAAATTTTAATTTATGCTGTGAAAAGTGAGAAATAAAATAATGCACATGCAACATAATATAAATGATAAAGGAAACTATTGGTGGTTCTTAAAGAGTTAAGTAATGGTTTGTAAACATAAAATTATTTATTTTCAGCTGTTATATTCGTCCCTTTACTTATTGTTACAATTGTCCCCAAGACGCCATTTCAGCTTCATTTGTTAAAAACAATGCTAGTTAATTA